>NC_041392.1:309439254-309519093 GCF_002162155.2 Triticum dicoccoides | reverse complement strand
TCTCTGGTGGGCTTCACAAGTGAGGCCAGGTAAGTTACAGGTACTCCCTCCTGCTCTGTTTCTATTTTAATTATTGTTTTCTATTTGTTTCAATCTGTTTTGATTTAGTTCAAACACTAAATCATTTTTGTTTCTTCTGACAATTTTTGCAGGGACTGAAAGGAATAATCTAGAGCCCCTCACAAAATAACAGAATTATTGAAGCATTATATATATTTATAGCATATATTTGCTCCAACTCAAATACAATATGTATTAGTTCAAAGATCCAAAATGACATGGAAAAATGTGCATCATCTCTGGTTACTGTTTCCAGCATTTTCCAAAAATGATGAACATTTTTGAAAGCCACTTGGATTGACTGAAAATATTTTAGGTGAACCTGGTGAATTCCTTTAATGCTAGGGTTTGGACAATCCCCATTTCAACTTTCTGTAAAAGTAAACATGATGCATCACCAAAGACTAGTACTAGTGCATTGCCAGAAGCTAGGGATGTGACAGCCACGCCCCGCCAGAAGCCCCAAACGTCCTCACCGGGCTTGTCTTCAACCTCCCGACGGCGAGATTGACTTTGCCGCCCCGCCAACTCCAATCCTTCCACGAGCCCGTTTCGACGCCCTCTGCACTCGCTGTGAGCTCCTGCTCCTTCTCCACCTCCTTGTTTGCTCTGCTGCACACCGTAGCTGCCACACCGCGCTCGCCCGCACGCGCCACCACCTGAGCTCCTCGCTGCCGAGGCCACGTCCACCTGAGCTCGAAACCGAGCGCATCACCGCGCTCAGCGCATCACCACGGGGCCGTAGCGGCCATATGTTGCTCCTGCCATGCCCTACGGCGTCGAATCCGTCGACGTCCGAACTCCGGTGCTGCTCTGCTCGTCGGTGTCGTTGACTCCGACCACCCCGCCCCCTCTCGTGCGTTTCCCTGGACGCGGCGCATGCCCAGCAGCCCATAGAGCCAAACCGCGGGTCGAGAGGACGCCGGACGGCGAATTCCGAGCGCCTCCGCCGCTCTGTGAGGTCGCCGGCGACGAGCCGCAGGTCAACTCCGACGGGGTTGACCCCATTTTGACCAGGGTTTGACTTTCCCCTGACCCACCGACGTGTGGGCCTAGGCCCCTGTTTAATTAGTGTTAGGTTTAGTTAGTGTTAATTAACTTAGTTAAGTAGATTAGACACTGACATGCGGGCCCAAGCCCTAATTAAACTTAGGTTAGTTAGGTAGTCACTGACGTGTGGACCCCACACGTCAGGTTTGACCTGGACGGTGCCCCATCGACCCGCTGACATCATGATGATGTCAGGCTGATGCAGTATTTATTTTCTGGAATTTTAAATAAATCAGAAACGATTTAATAATTCAGAAAATTCTAGAAAATATTTAAAACTTCAAAAATTCATAGAAAATCAACCGTAGCTCAGAATGAAATAAATTATATATGAAAAATTATTAGAAAAATTCAAGGAATCCATCTGTACCATTTTCATGCATGTTTGAACAATGTTCGTCCTCTGTTTTGGACAAAACAATTAAAGGGCATTTAAATAATCATATATGGAGTTGGAATTTGAATCATGTATTCAAACCAACTTCATTTAAATCATAGCGAGATGCATTAGCTCAAATCAAGCATATTGCCATGTCATGATCATGCATCATATTGTGGCATTGCATTGATTGTGTTCTCTCTCTGTTGCCGGTATGTGTCCCCTCTCGGTAGACGATGTTCCGACGTTGTGATTGTTGACACTGATGAAGACTCAATGCTATCTTCAAAAGTGCCAGGCAAGCAAAACCCCCTTGTTCATTCCGATACAATCCCACTCTCTCGCTCCTGCTCTCTTTTACTGCATTAGGACAACAATGATTCATCTGTTACTTGCTGCAGTAGTTGAACCCCTTATCCTCTGCATGACCTGTCATTGCCTCAGTAAATAGATGAAACCCACTAGCATGAGTAGGAGTTGTTTGAGCCCTGATGTGCCTACTCATTCATGCTTGTTTGTCATGCCTGCTACTGCTTAGAGTTGAGTCGGGTTTGATTCATCGGGGATGAATTGGAATAGTGATGAACATGTCCTACTGTGTGTGAGCTAAGTGTGTGAACATGATTTGGTAAAGGTAGTGGTGAGAGGCCATGTAGGAGTACATGGTGGGTTGTCTCATTGAAACCGTTCTTAGGAACTGAGTTCTGTGTTTGTGATCCATGAATAGCTACTACCACGCATTGGGCCCGAAACCAATGGACCCTCTCGACTTATTAACTGCCCTTGTCCTCTGTCCAGGAGTTGCAACTAGTTTCTGGTGTTTGTAGGATATGTGTTGGCGGTCGTGCGTAGCGCTGACCCTAGGGGTGGGCTATGATGCGGTAGATACACCATGGCACGGTGTACCGGGCGCCTGTAACGCCCCGAGACTGATGCGCCAGGTGTCTTCCAGTTATTTGTTGTTGTTGCCTTGTCTTTCGCTTGTGTGTTGCATATTGCCATGGCATCATCCGCATTGCATCTGCATGTTTTCGAAACTTGCATTCGTCCGGGTTCTCCGAGTTCTCTCAGTTGTCCGTTCTGAGCCCAACCACACTTGCACCCGTTGATAGTTTCCGCTTCTTCCTCGTCTCTGTTGACCTTGCTCAAGACCGACCATTCGTTTGTTGCCCGACCGTTTGACCCTCTCTACACAATACTCAAACCCCTCACGTGCGTGTCCGAAACTTCTCCGAACCCAACCCGCTCAGTCGTTACCGTCGGGTCCGGATCATCACCAAACATCTTTAAAATATCTTCGGTTTATTATTTGGGCTACCCAACCTATTAATCTCGGACCGTACGATTTTGATCGGATGATCCAAAAACTCCCTCCTATTTACCTACTTGCTATATAAACAGCCTAACCTAGACCTAGCTGTCCAATCCCTCAAATCCTCCCCGCCGCCGTCGCTGCCCATTGTCTCCTCGAGCCTCGGGATCTTGCCCGATCCATTCGAACCACCTGACCAACCTCCTTCCTCCTTTCGATTTCCTCCCGATTCAACCGGAGTCAACCAGCGCCAGCCACTTCTCGCCATCGATCCTTCCCACCAACCAGAGAGCCAGCCCCGCACCTCATGCCCGAGGCCTCCCGAGCCGCTCCTCGCAGGCAACTAGCAGGACCGTCGCCTCTGTTTTCCTTTCCATCCTCCTTTTTCCCCTGTCTCTCTCTCGCTCACGCCATCTTTCTCCCTGTCTTTTCCCTACAGGTGCTTCCCGCGCCATGGCTGCAGCCCGAGTCCTCCTGCCTCGCTTGATCTGGACCAGGAGGGTCCCGAGCATCTCCACCGTCGCTGTCTCAGTTGAGCGCCGCCTTGATTCCCTTTCTCTCCTTCCTCTGGTTCCCTCTCTCATCTGCTCTCTGTCCTCTTCAAGAAACTGTAGGAGGCAAGCACCACGCCATGGCCTCCCCTGCTCGCCGACCGCGTTGTTGTCGTCGTCTTCGCGCCCTTGCAGTCCCGGCCTTTCCCGCCGCCTCATCTGCCTCCCCTGCATCACACCTCGTCGTCGGGAGCTCGCGCCGAGACCGCCGTCGTCCTCTGCTCGGGAACGAGCTCGACGCCGTCCTCTGCTTCGCCCGCATGATCCCGCTGCTGCCTGCTTCGCTCCATTGAGCAGTGCCACCGCCGGAGTTCCTCGTCGCCGGGAACCGCTTCCCCGACCCTCGGACTGCCCAGATCCGCCACGCCCGCTGGTCCCCTACCTCTACATTGTGCCTCTGCCCATTTTCTGCATCGCCATGAAACTGCTACTGCTTGTGTTCTTCGTTCTTTAGTAACGAGCAGCAGCAGCTCGCTCGGTAGAGCCGCTCGTTGACCGCGACCTCCAAGGCCCAGCGTCGCCCCCTGCCGGCCTCCCTCTCCACCGATCGGGCCTTGGCCCATGGTGAGCAGATCCCCAACGCCCCTCCTCTGTTCCTACTTGGGCTTGGCCCGATTCTGCTACTGCTGATGTCCTGCGCCCAGTAGTTTCGGCCCGTGATGTGTTTTTTCCTTGCCTGCGAATTTAGACATTATCCAGAGACTGCCAGTTTTGCAAAAAAACCCTCTTTGTTCATGCATCATTAATTCACAAACCGTGCATCGGTTTAAAACAATTTATATATGAAAAATGCTTAGAATTGTGTCTAGTTTCATAATATCCAACTTTTAACCATGTTTAAAATGTTTAAACTACTGTTTGCATTTATTTGCCATATTGCCATGTTAAAATGATTTAATTCATAACTAAATAACCGTAGGTCGGTTTTAAATAATCTTTATATGTAAATGGGGTAGAAAAATGCATAGTTTATCATGGTAGCCCTACTTTGCATGTTTAACAACTATAAAATATGGTTTAGGGAAGAACAGTACCAAACCTAATATATGCACATGAGGAGTTTCCAGACTTGTTGGTTGTTGTTCCGGCCTCATTTAAACTTGCCTAGATAGGTAGTTTTCCTATGCTCCACCTCTTTCCATGTTTAACAACATTTAATATTGATGGGTACATAAACGAGATCGAACTAAATAACTTGTTGTGGTGTTTCGTCAATATGCAACTCGTTGCATAGTGAGCTCCACTTAATTTGTATAATTGCTTGTGCACTTTGCCATGCCATGCTTCATTAAACCGGACATGCATCATACTTGGTTGTGCATCTTGCCATGGTCATGTGTTGGTTGTTTACTATGTTGTTTGCTCCTTTCCGGTGTTGCTTCTTCGGGTTAGTTCCGATAACGTCGCGTTTGTGAGGATCCGTTCAACTACGTCCATTTGTCTTCTTCATAGACTCGTTCTTCTTCCTTGCGGGATTTCAGGCAAGATGACCATAGCCTCGATATCACTTCTATCTTTGCTTGCTAGTTGCTCGATCTTTTGCTATGCCTATGCTGCGATACCTACCACTTGCTAATCATGCCTCCCATATAGTTGAACGAAGCCTCTAACCCACCTTGTCATAGAAAACCGTTGCTTGGCTATGTTACCGCTTTGCTCAGCCCCTCTTATAGTGCTGTTAGTTGCAGGTGAAGATTGAAGTTTGTTCCTTGTTGGAACATGGAAATTTTGTTCCTTGTTGGAACATATTTACTTGTTGGGATATCACAATATATCTTATTTAATTAATGCATCTATATACTTGGTAAAGGGTGGAAGGCTCGGCCTTATGCATGGTGTTTTGTTCCACTCTTGCCGCCCTAGTTTCCGTCATATCGGTGTTATGTTCCCGGATTTTGCGTTCCTTACGCGGTTGGGTGTAATGGGAACCCCTTGACAGTTCGCCTTGAATAAAACTCTTCCATCAATGCCCAACATTCGTTTTACCATTCGCCACATAGCCTTTTCTTTTCCCTTGGGAGTGGCGCTCCTGAGGGTCATCATTAATTTACCCCCCGGGCCAGTGCTCCTCTGAGTGTTGGTTGAACCTGTCAGCCGCCGGTGGCCACCAGGGGCAACTCTGGGCTGGCCTACTGAAAGTTTGGACAATCCGGTGTGCCCTGAGAACGAGATATGTGCAGCTCCTATCAGGATTTGTCGGCACATTCGGGCGGTGTTGCTGGATTTGTTTTATCTTTGTCGAAGTTGTCTTGTAGAACCGGGATGCCAAGTCTGATCGGAATGTCTTGGGAGAAGGTTTATCCTTCATTGACCGTGAGAGCTTGTGATGAGCTAAGTTGGGACACCCCTGCTGGGATTTGAACTTTCGAAAGCCGTGCCCACGGTTATGGGTTGATGGGAATTTGTTAACGTCCGGTTGTAAAAAACCTGAAGTTGACCTTAATTAAAATACATCAACCGCGTGTGTAACCGTGATGGTCTCTTTTCGGCGGAGTCCGAGAAGTGAACACGGTGTTGGAGTTATGCTTGACGTAGGTTGTTCTAGGATCACTTCTTGATCATAGTTGTTCGACCCGGCTTTTGCCTTCTCTTCTCTCTCTCTTTTGCGAATAGGTTAGCCACCATATATGCTAGTCGCTTGCTGCAGCTCCACATCATATCTTTACCTTACCCATAAGCTTAAATAGTCTTGATCGCGAGGGTGCGAGATTGCTGAGTCCCCGTGACTCATAGATACTTGCAAAACCAGCTTGCAGGTGCCGATGAGACCGTGCAGCTGACGTAACCAAGCTCAATGAAGATCTTGTCCTTTGTGTTGTTTCATTCTAGTTGATCAGTAGTGGAGCCCAGTTGGGGTCCTTCGGGGACCTTGTCGCATTTGGGGTTCTTCTTTTATTCTGGTTCTGTAGTCGGACCTTGATTGTATTTGGTTGTTGTAATGCTCTATTCTTGTAATTGTGTGAAGTGGCGATTGTAAGCCAACTATGTATCTCTTTTCCTTATGTATTACATGGGTTGTGTGAAGATTACCTCACTTGCGACATTGCTTTCAATGCGGTTATGCCTCTAAGTCGTGCTTCGACACGTGGGAGATATAGCCGCATCGAGGGCGCTATAAGTTGGTAATCAAAGCCTTCCCCGACCTTAGGAGCCCCCACTGCTGGATCCAATTTAGCTGACGAGTTTAGTCTAGAAAAATGTTTTGAGTCATTTAGGAATTATATATCGGAGAGTTTAGGAATTCTTTTTAATCCCCAGTCCCTTCATCGCTCTGGTAAGGCATCCTGGCGTAGAGTTTTGTCTCTTCTCTTCTCAGATTTCACTAAAAAAAATTAGGATCACGCGGGTATCTTGGAATCGTTCTGATCGATTTGTGATGAGAACATTGTTCTTGGTGCCTCCTATCATTTAGGGGTTGTGGCAGTGTCCCGGGGAGTTGAGCTCCGAGGTGTTGTCGTCACAATTTTATCGTTGCAGTTCTGGAATACCTGAGTTTAGTTTCGCCGACATCGAAAATCTCTTTTATGCAGTTGTTGGTGAGATAACCTCGATGCCACCTAGTACTGGGTTGGGAGTTCGGGAGTATTGCTATAACTCGTATAACGGATGCTTTTTGAAGGTTGAGGTAGATGATTTCCGAAGGTTTCTTGGTTATGTGTTGAAGGATGGATACAGCTGGATGTAGGATTTGCTAGTTTTGGGTGAGATATTATGCTTCCCCTGTATCCCCAAGACCTGATTGCATAACCGGAAAATTTCAGGAGTTTATAAGTGGGAATTCAAGTAGCTCCTAGGATATCTTTCCGTCAGATGTATGATATGAAATTGGGGTTCGACGTCTAGTGGTCCGCCTATTCACGGTTGGTTTTACAGTGGTCTCGTTGTGTCTTAAAGAGTCCTTGGCTATGCCGACTCGGGGACGCTTCGTATGTCATGTGCACTGCCTTGTACATGATGGTGATGTACGATCGAGCCCGTGTAGGCCCCACCACGAAAACTTTGGACGAAATCTCTATCATATGTTTGTTCCGGCTTATTCCGCAAGCCAATCCTTTGCTTTGTTTTGGATTGTGGTATTCGAGTTCCTTCGAAGTCAAATGTTGATTCCATACCTTTCCTAAGTGGTGTTCTCATATTCCTATGTGAATACTAATCCTTCTTGATAATCGAGATTGTCATGTAAATCCTGTTCAACCGGTGTGTTCTCTTCAAGCGGATCCGTTCATTTTCAACAGCCGCAAGATTCAGTCTCAGCTTTCTCAACGTTGTTCGTTTCATCCATCCCAAGTTGTATTTGTTTTTCCCACCCTCCCACCCTCTTTCTTCGAGGACTCGGATGTCTTAATCAAGTATCATTTTATTGATGTGAAGTCTCTTCTTTCTTTCCTTTAATTGTTCTTACCCGGTGTTTCTCATGAAGATTCTAACGGAGCTTCTAGTTCATCATTATCCGTTCTTTTTCTTCTCCGGTGGGTCGAATTCAAGTTTTGGTGTTGTCCATATCCTTTCCTCGTTTCAAACGTTTTTCCATGCCGGTGCACCTCTTCATTTGTTCGGGTGTGCTGAACATATCTCGAAGGCTCATGTTTCCACTCTGCATTCATTCAAGCTCTTTCGAGATTGTTATCTCATCCAAGCCATTTAATTCAACCGGTGCAACATATCTTTTATATCATTTCAATGGTGCTTCTTTTCAGGGGGCCCTAACCCACAGGCTTTTCCCAGGATCTTACCTGACTCTTCTTATTTTTCCGGAGCTTCTCAAATTCTTTTCTAAAGTTTGACGTAAGAACGAATTATCATCAATCAAATGCTTTTCTCCAAGATCTTTCTTTTCTTTTCATCGTTGGTTCAACCTTTCTAATTTCTATTCCGGAGTGCCTCAACAACAAATGGTGGTGTTTCTCGTCATCATTCTCAACATTTGAAGACCGAAGAAGAATTTTTCCCTCCATATCTTATCCGTTCTCTCAGAGATTCGTGGCTCTAGCTTGATACCATCCTCTCATAATTGTTTTCAATTGTGAGGATTCTTTTCATCCATCCGGAGCAATTCAAGAGTCTTTTCAGTTTGTTTCTCCGAAGGCCACCACCTCAGAAGTATTCATTCTCAGCTTTCAGCTCTCTTTCTCTAAATCTTACCGGTGCATCATTCAAATATCCTCTAATCAGTTCATGATCTCTTTGTTCTTTTGTATCTAAACTCTCTCATGTATCTTCGTTCATTTGCTAATTCTTCCTGGTGTTTCTTTATGTTATCTTCGTTCATTTTCAATTCTTACGGTGGTTCGTTCAAGATTTCGCTTCCTTGTTTATCATATCAATTCATTCGTTGTTTCAATCCTACCGGTGGTTCGTTGAAGACTTTATCAAGTTATCGATATCTCTCTTAATCATTTTTCAACGAGAATAAATAGTGTGCCAAATCCATTGTTGGTCATCAATTTAATTGGTGAAGGTTAAGCATAATGTAATTCTTATTCTTGTTTCATCCATATGTTAATCTTTTCTCCCGGAGTTTGTTTACGATGATTAAATTCTTGGTTTCAAGTGCTCGTCTTTCTTTCCTGGAGTGCCAACCTCTAGTTATCACGGAGATCCATCTAAATCATTACAAGGTTTCACCTTGTGTTTCCAACTTCTCTTTATTTTCGTTATTCTTTTTGTTTACCGGAGTTCTTCATGGAGGTTCTACATGATGGTTCATCAAGGATTTGATTCCTTCTCGAAGCTTTCATCGAGATTCATTTCTAGAGAGTTCAAGCTTTCTTCTTCTTGCAATCCGGAGTGCAATTTCTTTCTACCGCATCTTTGGAGGTGGTATTATGTCATTCTGGATAATTTGAATTCATATTTCATGAATCACAAGTTATCAAAATGAGATATTTTAAATCCATCAACCTCTTTGTTGGAGTTATCTTGGGTTATATTTCACCTAAAACTTTCCCTAAGGATTGTTGCTAATTATGGTGCTTATAAATGATCCAAGTTCTTCACTTATCCACCCGGTGAAATATTTTCTCGTCTCCTTGTTCATATCAATCCAATCAAATCTTTTCCGTGAGTGGCAAGTTGTCACCTCATAATTTTGAGATGTCTTCTATAAGTCCATATCAAGTTTATCCTTTACGTTGTTGTTTTTTCCAACAACTCGGTTCGAACCTTCTGCTAAGGATGCCTTTTCAAGCTCTTTTGTGGCAGAAGTTGTCATTTTCTTCTACATTCTTTTATCTCAATGATCTATCTTCTATTTCTCTCTTCCGGAGGCATTGTGTTGTTGCTCTGTTCAACCCTTCTTCTTGTTCTTGTCAGGACATTGTTCTTTTCTTGCTTATCCATTTAACTGGAGTGTTGTGCCCTGTTGCTCAAGTTCTTTTCGCTTTATCAAGTCTTCCATCACTTTTCAACTGGAGTGCTGCCCGAATTTGTTCTTCCTTGTCCCTCTTTTCTAACCGAGTGTTTTCAACTTCGTCATCTCCGTTGTATTATTTTCTCGAAATGGCTTAACCTTTTCAAGGTTCATGTTTTCACTCGTTGGTCAAAGAAGCAACTTATTTTTACCTCTTCTCTTTCTCTTCCGTTTTCCCTCTGGTGCCATCCTAGATCTCGAGACGAGATCCTCTTGTAGTGGTGGAGTGTTGTAACGCCCCGAGACCGATGCACCAGGTGTCTTCCAGTTATTCGTTGTTGTTGCCTTGTCTTTCTCTTGCATGTTGCATATTGCCATGGCATCATCCGCATTGCATCTGCATGTTTTCGAAACTTGCATTCGTCCGGGTTCTCCGAGTTCTCTCCGTTGTCCGTTCTGAGCCCAACCACAATTGCACCCGTTGATAGTTGCTGCTTCTTCCTCGTCTCTGTTGACCTTGCTCAAGACCGACCATTCGTTTGTTGCCCGACTGTTTGACCCTCTCTACACAATACTCAAACCCCTCACGTGCATGTCCGAAACTTCTCCGAACCCGACCCGCTCTGTCGTTACCGTCGGGTCCGGATCATCACCAAACATCTTTAAAATATCTTCGGTTTATTATTTGGGCTACCTAACCTATTTATCTCGGACCATCCAATTTTGATCGGATGATCCAAAAACTCCCACCTATTTACCTACTTGCTATATAAACAGCCTAACCTAGACCTACCTGTCCAATCCCTCAAATCATCCCCGCCGCCGTCGCCGCCCACTGTCTCCTCCAGCCTCGGGATCTTGCCCGATCCATTCGAACCACCTGACCAACCTCCTTACTCCTTTGGATTTCCTCCCGATTCAACCGGAGTCAACCAGCGCCAGCCACTTCTCGCCATCGATCCTTCCCACCAACCAGAGAGCCAGCCCTGCTCCTCGTGCCCGAGGCCTCCCAAGCCGCTCCTCGCCAGCAACCAGCAGGACCGTCGCCTCTGTTTTCCTTTCCATCCTCCTTTTTCCCCTGTCTCTCTCTCTCTCTCGCTCACGCCATCTCTCTCCCTGTCTTTTCCCTACAGGTGCTTCACGCGCCATGGATGTAGCCCGAGTCATCCTGCCTCGCTCGATCTGGACCAGGAGGGTCCCGAGCATCTCCACCGTCGCCGTCTCAGTTGAGCGCCACCCTGGTTCCCTTTCTCTCCTTCCTCTGGTTCCCTCTCTCATCTGCCCTCTGTCCTCTTCAGGAAACTGCAGGAGGAAAGCACCATGCCATGGCCTCCCCTGCTCGCCGACCGCGTTGTTGTTGTCGTCTTCGCGCCCTTGCAGTCCCGGCCTTCCTCGCCACCTCGTCTGCCTCCCCTGCATCACACCTCGTCGCCAGGAGCTCGCGCCGAGACCACCGTCGTCCTCTGCTCGGGAACGAGCTTGACACCGTCCTCTGCTTCGCCCGCATGATCCCACTGCTGCCTGCTTCGCTCCATCAAGCAATGCCACCGCCGGAGTTCCCCGTCGCCAGGAACCGCATCCCCGACCCTCGGACTGCCCAGATCCGCCGCGCCTGCTGGTCCCTTACCTCTGCATCACGCCTCTGCCTCTGCATCGCGCCTCTGCCCGTTTTCTGCATCGCCATGAAACTGCTACTGCTTGTGTTCTTCATTCTTCAGTAACGAGCAGCAGCAGCTCGCTCGGTAGAGCCGCTCGTTGACCACGACCTCCAAGGCCCAGCGTCGCCCCCTGCCGGCCTCCCTCTCCATCGCCCGGGCCTTGGCCCATGGTGAGCAGATCCCCAATGCCCCTCCTCTGTTCCTACTTGGGCTTGGCCCGATTCTGCTACTGCTGATGTCCTGCGCCTAGTAGTTTCGGCCCGTGATGTGTTTTTTCCTTGCCTGCGAATCTAGACATTATCCAGAGACTGCCAGTTTTGCAGAAAAACCCTCTTTGTTCATGCATCATTAATTCACAAACCGTGCATCGGTTTAAAACAATTTATATATGAAAAATGCTTAGAATTGTGTCTAGTTTCATAATATCCAACTTTTAACCATGTTTAAAATGTTTAAACTACTGTTTGCATTTATTTACCATATTGCCATGTTAAAATGATTTAATTCATAACTAAATAAATGTAGCTCGGTTTTAAATAATCTTTATATGTAAATGGGGTAGAAAAATGCATAGTTTATCATGGTAGCCCTACTTTGCATGTTAACAACTATAAAATATGGTTTGCGGCAGAACAGTACCAAACCTAATATATGCACATGAGGAGTTTCCGGACTTGTTGGTTGTTGTTCCGGCCTCATTTAAACTTGCCTAGATAGGTAGTTTTCCTATGCTACACCTCTTGCCATGTTTAACAACATTTAATATTGATGGGTACATAAATGAGATCGAACTAAATAACTTGTTGTGGTGTTTCGTCAATATGCAACTCGTTGCATAGTGAGCTCCACTTAATTTGTAGAATTGCTTGTGCACTTTGCCATGCCATGCTTCATTAAACCGGACATGCATCATACTTGGTTGTGCATCTTGCCATGGTCATGTGTTGGTTGTTTACTATGTTGTTTGCTCCTTTCCGGTGTTGCTTCTTCGGGTTGGTTCCGATAACGTCGGGTTTGTGAGGATCCGTTCGACTACATCCGTTTGTCTTCTTCATGGACTCGTTCTTCTTCCTTGCGGGATTTCAAGCAAGATGACCATACCCTCGAAATCACTTCTATCTTTGCTTACTAGTTGCTCGCTCTTTTGCTATGCCTATGATGCGATACCTACCACTTGCTTATCATGCCTCCCATATTGTTGAACCAAGCCTCTAACCCACCTTGTCCTAGCAAACCGTTGCTTGGCTATGTTACCGCTTTGCTCAGCCCCTCTTATAGCGCTGTTAGTTGCAGGTGAAGATTGAAGTTTGTTCCTTGTTGGAACATGGAAATTTTGTTCCTTGTTGGAACATATTTACTTGTTGGGATATCACAATATATCTTATTTAATTAATGCATCTATATACTTGGTAAAGGGTGGAAGGCTCGGCCTTATGCATGGTGTTTTGTTCCACTCTTGCCGCCCTAGTTTCCGTCATATCGGTGTTATGTTCCCGGATTTTGCGTTCCTTACGCGGTTGGGTGTAATGGGAACCCCTTGACAGTTCGCCTTGAATAAAACTCTTCCATCAATGCCCAACATTCGTTTTACCATTCGCCACATAGCCTTTTCTTTTCCCTTGGGAGTCGCGCTCCTGAGGGTCATCATTAATTTACCCCCCGGGCCAGTGCTCCTCTGAGTGTTGGTCCAACCTGTCAGCCGCCGGTGGCCACCAGGGGCAACTCTGGGCTGGCCTACCGGAAGTTTGGACAATCCGGTGTGCCCTGAGAACGAGATATGTGCAGCTCCTCTCAGGATTTGTCGGCACATTCGGGCGGTGTTGCTGGATTTGTTTTATCTTTGTCGAAGTTGTCTTGTAGAACCGGGATGCCGAGTCTGATCGGAATGTCTCGGGAGAAGGTTTATCCTTCGTTGACCGTGAGAGCTTGTGATGGGCTAAGTTGGGACACCCCTGCAGGGATTTGAACTTTCGAAAGCCGTGCCCGCGGTTATGGGTAGATGGGAATTTGTTAACGTCCGGTTGTAAAAAACCTGAAGTTGACCTTAATTAAAATACATCAACCATGTGTGTAACCGTGATGGTCTCTTTCCGACGGAGTCCGGGAAGTGAACACGGTGTTGGAGTTATGCTTGACGTAGGTTGTTCTAGGATCACTTCTTGATCATAGTTGTTCGACTGTGCTTTTGCCTTCTCTTCTCGCTCTCTTTTGCGAATAGGTTAGCCACCATATATGCTAGTCGCTTGCTGCAGCTCCACATCATATCTTTACCTTACCCATAAGCTTAAATAGTCTTGATCACGAGGGTGCGAGATTGCTGAGTCCCCATGACTCACAGATACTTCCAAAACCAGCTTGCAGGTGCCGATGAGACCGTGCAGGTGACGTAACCAAGCTCAAGGAGGAGCTCGATGAAGATCTTGTCCTTTGTGTTGTTTCGTTCTAGTTGATCAGTAGTGGAGCCCAGTTGGGGTCGTTCGGGGACCTTGTTGCATTTGGGGTTCTTCTTTTATTTTGGTTCCGTAGTCGGACCTTGATTGTATTTGGTTGTTGTAATGCTCTATTCTTGTAATTGTGTGAAGTGGCGATTGTAAGCCAACTATGTATCTCTTTTCCTTATGTATTACATGGGTTGTGTGAAGATTACCTCACTTGCGACATTGCTTTCAATGCGGTTATGCCTCTAAGTCGTGCTTCGACACGTGGGAGATATAGCCGCATCAAGGGCATTATAGCGCCCGTTTGGTGTCTCGGGAACCCTGCACACATCGTTTGGGGTTGTGAGCGAAACTCTGGCCGGATCTCCTCGCGGATGGAACCCGAATAGGCGATAAACCCGGACTAGAGACTTGTGTGGTTAGTTAGGTCGTGGCCGACTCCCTCGCCAGGCTTCCGCTTGAAGGTTGCCGAGATACACGATGTGTACATGGTGGTAAATGGCGAGAGCGTGTGTGAAGAAGTACACCCCTGCAGGGTTATAAAAGATCTATTCGAATAGCCGCGTCCACGGTAAAGGACTTCTGGGTTGCCTATACAGTTCATAGATAACTTGAAGTCGATACTCTAAAACACGCAAGATAAGTGTGAGTGCTATGGATGGCCTTCTCGTAGGGAGACGGGAGCAGATCTATAGTGGTGTATTGAATGGTGAATATGTTGACTCGTGTGCGCCACCTCAAAAGAGTTGCTTGCAGTCGTAGTTTAGGTTAGCCACTGAGTCAAAGCTGGCTTGCTACAATTAAACTCCACCACCCCCCGCCTTGTTGATACCGATGCATATGTAGTTAGTTTCGATGTAAGTCTTGCTGAGTACATTTGTACTCACGTTTGCTTAATTTATGTTTTTGCAGAGAGACTTCAGTCTTGCTAGTAGTTCCACGTGGACTTCGACGTTTAGCTTGTTACCTCAGCTACGATCTTGTGCCCTCGGCAAGATCTGGTAGATAGTCAGGCTTCTAAGCCTTTTTCATTTATAGATGTTTGTACTCAGACATGTTAAGCTTCCGCATGTGCTTTGATTTGTATGCTCTGAATGTTGGGTCAGGAGACCCATGTTTGTAATATCTTTCTCCTCGGAGCCTATTGAATAAATACTTGGAGTCGTAGAGTTTTGTTGTGATGCCATGTTGTATTTACACATATCGAGCATATTGTGTGTATGATTGAAATGCTTGGTATGTGTGGGATCCGACAACCTAGTTGTTTATCCTTGGTAGTCTCTCTTATGGGGAAATGTAGTCATGTGCTTCCATGAGCCATAGTAGTCCGCTACAGCCTGGTTCACCGGAGTCCTGCTAGCCCAGCACTACTGCTCCGGAACACTTGACTGGCCGGCATGTGATTCACTTCATTCCTGTGTCTGTCCCTTCAGGGAAATGTCACGCGGTGACATCCGGAGTCCTGCCTAGCCTGCTACAGCCCGGGTTCTTGAAGTCCTGTTAGCCCAGTGCTACAGCCCGGATTCGCACGCTGCTGACCGACATGCTCGATGTTGATTCATGTATGCCTGTCCTTGTAAGTTGGTGCCACTTTGGGTTCACGATTAGTCATGTAGTCCCGGGTTCTCTGTCATATGGATGCTAGTGACACTATCATATACGTGAGCCAAAAGGCGCAAACGGTCCCGGGCCGTGGTAAGGCGACACCCGTGGGAATACCGTGCGTGAGGCCATAAAGTGATATGAGGTGTTACACGCTAGATCGGTGTGACTTAGAATCGGGGTCCTGATAGCTTTGGTAACAGAGCCTGACTGTCTGTAGGATTACCAAGCTAGGCTGGTCGAAGTCGTGTCTAGAAATGCTTTAGTTATATAAGGGAATTGATTGTGGATGGGAACAGAAGGCTCTTTTTACTCCTTATCCTCATGACCTTCTAATCTGAGTCAACCTCTTCTTTTCTACGGGGGTTAAGAACTAATTTTCTCTTCTATCTCTCAGGATGACGTGTTACTAAACCGTAGTTACCTAGGATTGTTGAGTTCAAGCCTAAGTTCAGTTCCTACTACTTCCATATGTTCATAGCTAGCCTCAGAACCTTGATATTATGATGTTGAGTGGTTATGCCACCATTTTGCAGGATGTCTCAAATCTTTTTGAGCATTTACAGCCGTTATGCTGTCCGAGTCATCCCAGGTCTCTAAATAGTTTGATGCATTTGAAAATCCTTCCTTCCCGTTCCCGGTGTTCCTTTGAGCCAGATTAACCACACTAGTCGGTAAGTTGAGGTAATCCATTGCCTCGACATATATGTTGGAGCTATTATTATGACCCTAGGTGTTTTAGGGAGTCACCTAGTAATCTAGCCATGATTAGTGTTCCCAAAGTGATGACTCTGGCCATCATTCTCGAAAGCATCCCATGATGCCATTTAGTTAGTAGGCATTCTACTCCTGGGTTCTTGACCCAAG
The DNA here is from genome assembly GCF_002162155.2 of Triticum dicoccoides. Lineage (NCBI taxonomy): Eukaryota > Viridiplantae > Streptophyta > Magnoliopsida > Poales > Poaceae > Triticum > Triticum dicoccoides. Next base: position 309,502,827 of record NC_041392.1, on the reverse strand, counting down.
ATCCACTCTACTTACCTCGTGTTGATAGTGTTGCTTGTACCTTCAGGATATTAGCAACCTTTGCGATAGTCCTCGAGGTCCGTGGTATATCATTCTTCCAAATACCATGAACCATTCTTGGCAGGAGTTCTTTTGAACCAAAAGATCACAATCAGAGTACTCTTGATGAGTCCTCCGTTCTACATTGTGGCTCTGCCAGTTCTACCTTTTGCATGGGTTATCCGGAAGAAATATGTTGAACTCGTTCGGCATACTAATCTATGCATCCACAACTCAGAAAGTATATGTTCCTTTGAGTTGTCCCCCTTCAGTTATATTCCAACCTTCATCTATCAATCGATAGTCAAGAGTATGTTAGCATTCGTTCACCGGTGCTTATCGTTCTTGTGGTCCATCAAGCCATTCTAGTTCAGAATGACTAGGAGAAACAAACTCCAGTACCTCATCCATTTCTAGGATTGGGTCAAAGCAGTTGTATTTCGCAGATCAAATGCAATCAAGCTATTGCTCTGTTCTACCTTGGAGTGTTACCATCTTTATGTCAAGAATGTCATGAGTATTGCACCACCTCTTATGAATTCTTAACGCAGTGATACTTCTTGCCATCATTTTTCATTCCTCGGTCCCGTGTTGTCGCAACCGGAATGCCGGCAAGTGAACCATGATGTGTGAAATCAATACTCCTAGCAACCGTGTTGCGTGGTAGTTAATGGACAATATTCTCATTCTTAGCGTGTTGGTTATTAAATCATCATCCTAAAATTGATCGTGCTACCTAGTCCATATTTCTGGTGCACACTTCGGTCAATGAGTTAGGATTATTAATCCCTAGCTCTTTTGATCCTATCTTCTTGCTCTGAAAGGCAAGATTGTTCTCGAGCTTATTAACATATCGGTGGTTCGTGATTTTTTGAATATCTTCTCGGAAGTATCACCAGGTCATCACCTGACCGATATGGTGAGTTCGTGATCAAGTTGGTTTACCCATAAACCACTCTTTCCCCAAGAATCCGTGTTGGATACCCCTGAACTAGTTGGTTAAGCTAAACAACAAGTTGGAGAGTTGGAAGATAAAAGCTAGCCCAACTTAGCTCATTCCAAAGGGATATCCTTGTGTTTGTGTGTTAGTTGAAGAAAGATGATATCTTCATTGATTGTTCCTCGTGATTGGTTGTTGGATCTGTTGTTTTGTCAAAACTTTGATTTGAGTGTGGGCTATCCTCAAATCAAATCAGTACCAACGATATTCGTAATGTTGTCTTACTAGTGGTTGACTCCTCGAGCATACACCATTACTTCCTTTGGTCTGACCAATACTATCACATTGTTCACATAATGGTGGAAGTCCAGTGATATGGAAATTCTGATGAGTTGCCATTGAGCCCATCAGCAGCATTTTGTCTCCTCCATGATTTGTGTTGAACATCCAGCTAGTGTTGGAAACTTGTGTAAGCATTTTATTCATGCCCCATTCATGAAGTATATGTTTGGATGAAAGAAGTGACTTCCTTTGAGTCACGTGCAATTGATGTAAGTTGCCGCCGTGAATTCGAGAAAGTTTGTTTTGCTTCCTCTGGAATCATCCCAAGTCAGTCATGCATGTGCGAAGTATTCTATGGTCTGATAGACTGATCATCCTCATTCCATATTTATCCCCTATCACACCAAGCCACTGATTGATTTGTTCAAGGAAACGAAGTTCCTTCTTAAGAGCATGCCTTATGCAAGGACCTCAATATCCTCGATTATGGTTCCCCACCTGAACTAGGTAGTGTTTTATTATAAGACTGCCATGTGGTCACACCTGTCTAGGACAGTGTGTTCACATGTGTGTAGCAGAACCATCTCATGTTTTGGAGCTTGCTATCGTAGTTCATTTCCCGAGAATCTCACAACATCATCTCGTCGACTTGTGTTGAAACTCTTCTTTTCAGACATGTGAGTCTGAAGTAGTCTGTTTCTAACCAGATCTGAATCCCAGGCAGATATGATGGCTGGAACATTCCCGACATTTGCATTTTGTTCCCAGCTTACACTGCCTTGTGTCAATCTCCATTGGACTGCCCTTCTCAGAAATTGTTGTTCATGATCATCTTCAGAAGTGGTCCTACCATGGGTCCCATCCATTTCTGATGATAAGCAAAAATCATCCATTGTGTTGTCTTCAACAAGGTAGCCCACATCATCCATTCTAGTCCGAGCATGTCATTCTTTCGAACTCCTTCAAAAGATCAATTGTGATTGCCCTAGGCTGGTATAAAGAGTTTCAATGATCTTTGTAACAAAAGTAATTCTTTTTGCCACTTAAGGGAATAGCTCTATGAGTCACCTTCCCTAAGATGCCCCGTTATGGAATCATGGCAATTGAAATCCTCGCTACATTGACAACCTTTCACCACCCTCTTAGGTGTGGAATTATTGTCTACCAATTTGAACCCTTGTCATCCGCTTCTTTCCATCACCCCTGATGTGTGTTTGTGTCTCAACTCAAGAGAGTTACTGTGTCTCATCCCGGAGTTGATCGTGCATTGCTCGATCTTTGAGGATATCATTTTCTATAGAGTTTTCTTTTGTCGTCATCATGTTGGATAAAGATCTCGAAAGCAAAGACGTCAAGATAAATTTGAAGCAAAGAATCAACATCTTCGGGAAGGGCAAATGGATTATGAAGATTGTGATAGTTCTGTGACCCCCCCTTTCCTCTTATTCACGTCTTGAATCTCAGGACGAGATTCTTGTTTAGTGGGGGTGAGCTGTCACAGCCCTAGATCAGACCTTGCTTGATTTTTCTTGCATCCATGCATCATGTCTAAATTTCTTTTAAATTTGAATTGGGGAATTGGAGAGCCTCAGAAATCATTTCTAAAAATGATCAACATTAAAAATTGCTTCAAATGTTTCCAAGGAAATGTTCCTTTTTAGCTTTGAAAAATATTGGCAAGAATAAAATTGAAACCAATATTTTTGGAGGTTCATAAGTATTTATCTTGGGCCTTTGAGTTAAATCCTATAGTATTTGAATTGGATTATATTCATAATAATTATTTTACTAATCCAATAATTGTGAAAATTGGTGGGTGGCTCTAAATATATTATACATAGCCACATGATTATTTTCAGAAGCTAAAAAAATATAGTTTAGTGCCTGAACTAAATCAGAACACCAAAAAACAAAATAGAAAACATAACAGAAATTATGAAAAGACAGAAACCTCACTTGGGCCACTTACCTGACAGCCTACCTGTCGGCCCACTACTGTGGTAGGCCCAGCCAGCCACCGCACCGTCTTCAACCTCCTGCCAGTAGGCAGGAGGGCATATGTCCGACGCGCGTGACCACGCGCCGAGCCACGTCCTGCTTCCCGCCGCTGCCCCGACACGCCCAGACGACGCCACGGACACGCCCGAACCCGCTTGACCTCTCTGGTGTGCTTCTCCCCTCCTCTGGTCCTCTCTCCCTCTCGCGCCCGAGCACCACCACGGCTGTCGGTGTCAAAACCGTCGGATCTCGGGTAGGGGGTCCCAAACTGTGCGTCTAGGCGGATGGTAACAGGAGACAAGGGACACGATGTTTTTACCCAGGTTCGGGCCCTCTCGATGGAGGTAAAACCCTACGTCATGCTTGATTAATATTGATGATATGGGTAGTACAAGAGTAGATCTACCACGAGATCAGAGAGGCTAAACCCTAGAAGCTAGCCTATGGTATGATTGTATGTTCGTCCTACGGACTAAAACCCTCCGGTTTATATAGACGCCGGAGAGGGCTAGGATTACACAGAGTTTGTTACAATGGTAGGAGATCTTCATATCAGTATCGCCAAGCTTGCCTTCCACGCCAAGGAAAGTCCCTTCCGGACACGGGACGAAGTCTTCAATCTTGTATCTTCATAGTCCAGTAGTTCGGCCGAAGGTATAGTCCGGCTATCCGGACACCCCCTAATCCAGGACTCCCTCAGTAGCCCCTGAACCAGGCTTCAATGACGACGAGTCCGGCACGCAGATTGTCTTCGGCATTGCAAGGCGGGTTCCTCCTCCAAGTACTTCATAGAAGATTTTGAACACAAAGGTTGTGTCCGGCTCTGCAAAATAAGTTTCCACATATTGCCATAGAGAGAATAATATTTACACAAATCTAATCTGCTAACGTATTCCGTAGCGTGACATCACACCACGGCCAAGTCTTTATTCGAGTCGTTTTAATGTCCCACCTCAGCGCGTTTAGCGAGGCGGTTTCCTTGGCACGTCTTGTCAAAGTAGAGATCGTGTCCCCTTATTCCGAGATTCTCATCAATACGGGCGTGGGTAACCCAACCGCGCCATTGATTACGACGCTCGGGAGATAAGCGAGTTTTACCAGGCTGGTGGGGACGCATAGTCGCGTCCGCCCATATAAGGGGATAAGGATCCACCTTTTCATCCATGCCTTCTTCCTCCTTTGCCTATCCATTTCCGTGCACTCGAGCTCCAGCGCCCAAGTCCGCACACCCCACCTCAACCTTCTCCAGCCATGTCCAGGCAAGTGGATGGTCTCCTCCGTCACGGAGGGACACATCAAAAAACTGAGGAAGGCTGGATACTTGTCTAACGACATTGCGCACCGGCTTCCCAAAGAGGGGCAGCTCATCCCCACCCCTAGGCCCCATGAGAGGGTGGTGTTCCTCCCCCATTTCCTCCGCGGACTGGGCTTCCCTTTCCACCCATTTGTCCGGGGGCTCATGTTCTACTATGGCCTGGATTTCCGCGATCTGGCCCCGAACTTTGTCCTCAACATGTCGGCGTTTATCGTCGTGTGCGAGGCTTTGCTCTGCATCCGCCCCCATTTCGGCCTATGGCTCAAGACTTTCAATGTCAGGCCGAAGGTGGTGCGCGGCACCCAGGCGGAGTGCGGAGGCGCCATGGTGGTCAAGATGCCCAATGTCCTATGGCTCGAGGGCTCCTTCGTGGAGACCATAAAGGGGTGGCAATCGGGGTGGTTTTACATCACCGAGCCGCACGACCCTGAATGGGTCGCAGCCCCCGAGTTCTGATCCGGACCCCCTACGCGGCTCACCTCCTGGAAAGAGACGGGCCTGTCGTGGGGTAAAAAAGGAGAGCTGACCAGACTCCAAACATGCGTCCAAACCCTGGTGGACAAGAAGCTCAAACTTGTCAACGTAGTCCAGGTTATGCTCATCCGCCGGATCCTCCCGTGTCAACAACGGGCTTTCAACCTGTGGGAGTTCGACCCGGCGCAGCACCGGACTCTAAGCAGGCTCTTCTACACGACGTACGAAGATGCCTGGAAGGTGCTTTTCAAGGGCGCTGAGGCCCCCACATCTGCTACCGAGGATCGCGGATTCAGCACGCAGCGTCACGCTAATGCGGTAAGCTGTTTTTACCTTTTACAGGGTATTAGTTTTTCATAGTTTGACTCCATGCGGGATCTAAGCTCCCTTACCTTTGACAGGATTGGCAGGAGACGTCCGGACAGATCAACTGTCCGGCTCCTTTTCCCGAAGGCCCAGCGGACGCTCGCTTGGCGAAGCTGCTGGTTCCGGCACCCTATGTGGTGCCGGAGAAGAAGGCCAAGAAGACGGCCACGGGGACTCGAAAGAGTGCCTGGCGCCTGGAGGTGTCGGATTTATCATCCGACGACTCCAAGGCGCACTCCTCCCGTGAAGACGAGGAGGAGGAAGAAGAGACCTCTCCCCCTCCAGCGGGGGAAGGGAAGAAAAGGAAGGCCGCCCCAACTGGGGAGGCCGAAGGGTCCAAGAACGGGAAGACCCTTCCTCTAGACTACTCCACCAACGCCGACGACGGCGAAGAGGAGTGGCCGCACAGGGCCAAGCCCCTGGCAAGATCGTTAGTATTCGGACACTAGAGCAATTCATAGTGTTCCTTTCTTGCACAGCTCCTCCTTACGCCGAATATGACTATGCAGTCCGCCCAAGGCCAGGCTCGACGAGTCGTCGAGCGGCTCCCTGGATTTGTTGGAAGTGAACTCACTTCCGCCCGCTACCTCCCCCCACCCTACGGACGACGCCGAGGTGATGTCCCAACAGGTTCCAAGCCAGGAGGAGGTGGTCCTGGAGGCTCGGCAAGGCGACCTCCCGGACTCCAGGCGCAAAGGGGACAAAACCCCCAAGGGCTCCGAGTCCGGCCTTGAGCCAGACACTGCGCCGGAACCTTCGACAGTTCCGGACTCCGGTAGGCAGCCTCCTTCCAAGAGGAGCAAGCCTACCGAGCCGGTGACCTCCGTCCAACCGGAGGCACCGGACAATTTGCTGGAGGTGCTTAACGGCGCCTCCATCGACGAGGAGCACCGCACTATTATGAGTGCGGTGATCCAGATGGTTCAGTCCGCCAAGAGCGAACTGACTGAAGCCTGTGCCAGCCTTCTAACAGGCTTTGAGGTAAGTAAAGAATATGTAAAAATATTATCGCATAGACAGTAGCCCCTGATGCTCTGTTCGGCGTTCCGAAAGAAAAGCCGAATAGAGGATCTAATAACATTCGCAGTACTCTAACATAATCAAGTCAATATGCATATGCAGGCTTCGCTGCTGGCCTCCGCCGCACTGACTGTGGAGGTGGATACGCTGAAGCAAAACCTCGCGCGGTCCGAGAACGAGCTCGGCCATGCCAAGAGGCAACTTGAGGAGAAGGAAGGTAAGTAATACCTTGCGCAAGTATATATAGAAGATGTGGTTGCAAAAATGACAGGATCAACGTGCTATTATAGGGGCCACGACTGAGGTGGCAACCCTTAAGAAAGCGCTGTCCGTGGCCGAAAACAGAGCGGCCGTGGAGCGCACAAAGAGAGGGAAGCAGGAGGCGCGGGTGGAGGAGTTGCAGAAAGAGCTCCAGGCTCTCGTGAAAAAACACAAGAGTTTGGAGCTTGACTCAAAGACGCAAGCGTCCGAGCTTGCGGCAGCCCTCGAAAGCGCGAAGTCTGCCAAGGCCGAAGCCCAGAAAGCTCTCCAAGAAATTGAAGCGATGAAGAAGATAGCGGCGGGTAAGGCATTCATTATGCAAAGCAAGCACGTGAAAGTGAATTACTTGTTACTTACCCGAGTCCGGAGCTCTCCAGGAGCATTCGCAGATTTGCCCCGCAGTGCATCTGATGCCGCCGCCTACTACCGATCCGAGGAGGGGAGCTCGATGGAGAAGGTGTTCTGGTCTCAGTATGCTGAGGCCGGACACATGGTGCCTTTGAGCGACCAGCTGAAGCAAATGGTCGAGCTCCACAAGGTGGCCGAACAGGCCATAAAGGGACTCATAGTTCGGCTTTGGCCTGGAGAGGCTCTACCTGGGAGCTACTTTGGGCTGGTGAGGCGGCTGGTGGATGCATGTCCACGGCTTGAAGTAATCAAGCGCTCCGTCTGCATCGAAGGTGCCCGTAGGGCGCTTGCCCGTGCTAAAGTGCACTGGGGCAAGATGGATGCGGAGAAGCTGGTGAAGGACGGGCCGCCGCCGGGCAAGGAGCATCGCATCCCGGAAGCGTATTATGTGGGCATCCTAAAGGGTGCCCGCCTTATAGTGGATGAATGCTCCAAAGATGTAATTTTTGAGTAAACTCGCATTTGTGATCCTGTACGCTGAAAACTTGTTCATATGCGCTAAGCAACGCTTTTGAATTTAAAATATTACCTTCTGTGCGGCCGTTTATCAAATTTGAGAGATGGAGTCGTCGGCTTCTGCCCCCATGCCACGAGTGCTGGGGTGTTCGGGATAAACATGAGCGCTCTTTTTCCCATTCTTGGGTCCTTCGAGGGAGGCGCTCAACACAATGAACAAGGCAATCAGACTATAATGCTTGAACACTCTCACTTAGCCATAGAATTCTATAATTTTAAATTTCGGCGAAGCCCCTAGTGTTCAGAAGACCGAGTTCGGGGCGCTATCCACGCCTAGGCCGGACAAAGCCGACTCCTCGCTCTAAGCGGCATAAGTCTTTAGGGACTCGAAAACCTCTCGAACAGCGACCAGCTCTCGCCTCATCATGACGGTCAGTTTTAGCTTTCTCTACTGAGGTGCTTAGCCCAGCTTAACTGGGGCACAATTGCAGTAGTTCTCCTAGTGCTACCTTAGCCGATATAACAGAACGTAAGGTACCAAAACATAGGAGCCGGGCAAACCCAACTATTGACCCAAGACATGATTCGGAGCTGATGCATATAATGCTATAAGTTCAGAGTGCCGCACTTGTGGAAGTGTTCGGACTTCTCACACCGTATTGTGGGGTACTTAAGCCCCTGGCGTATTGGACGTACCAAAGTGTACGGGTGCAACATGTCATTAATGAAGATATATTCGTAAAAAAGAGTAATGCAATAATAGACGGAAGCTATGCATTGTTTATTTAAAAAAGCTTCGATCAAAGCAGAACGATACAAATAGTGCAATAAGCAAAAGATGGGACTATTTAACATGTCCTTTCCAGGGGCGAGCTGCGGAATGGTACGTGAAACAGGTATACTGCTCGTTATAGAGACCACCTTTGAGTTCCATAGTTCGGCGTAGCTTTCTGCTTCCCTGGTTGTATCATTTGTGCGGCAAATGTACTGCCGGACAAGCCTTCCGAAGAATGGAGTCCTGAAAATAAGAGAAAATTAAGAAATCGGAAGCCCCTAGTGCGGTTTAAGCCGCGTTTCGGGCATGCCATGATGGTGCCCCTCCCCCTGTGCCCATGGTATTTCCAGAGCGTAGTTATGTACGCGCAACACTAGTTTCACAAGTTCGCGAGGGCTGGGATTGGGGCCGCATTGCTACGCTTGCTCGGAATGTGCCAGGCGGTCTTGTTGTAGGTTACTCCGGGCGCGCTTGACGGTGTCCAGACGTTTAATGGCCGGACTGGAAAATTGCCTTGAGAGGCTATTTTGTACTTCCGCTGCGATAGCCGCCGTATGCTCCTTCGTTCGGAGAGAGCGTTCGGTGTTTCCATTGACCATGATGACTCCTCGAGGGCCTGGCATTTTGAGCTTGAGGTATGCATAGTGCGGCACTGCATTGAACTTGGCAAATGCGGTTCGCCCGAGCAGTGCGTGATAGCCACTGCGGAACGGGACTATGTCGAAGATTGACTCCTCGCTTTGGAAATTATCCGGAGATCTGAAGACCACTTCAAGTGTAACTGAGCCTATACAGTTGGCCTCTACACCTGGTATGACGCCTTTAAAGGTCGTTTTAGTGGGTTTAATCCTCGAGGGACCGATGCCCATTTTCCACACTGTATCCTGGTAAAGCAGGTTCAGGCTGCTGCTGCCGTCCATAAGGACTCTAGTGAGGTGAAATCCGTCAATAATTGGGTCTAGAACCAATGCAGCGAATCCACCATGGAGGATGCTAGTGGGGTGGTCCCTTAGATCAAAAGTGATGGGGCAGGAAGACCATGGGTTGAACATTGGGGAGACTGGCTCCATCGCGTATACGTCCCTTAGCGCACGCTTCCGCTCCCTCTTGGGGACGTGGGTTGCGTATATCATGTTCACCGTCCACACTTGTGGGCGAAAACCTTTCTGTCCACTGTTGTTCGGCGGCCGGGGCTCCTCCTCGTCATCTCTATGCAGCCCCTTGTCTCTGCTTTCGGCATTTAACTTGTCTGCCTGCTTGAACACCCAACAATCCCTGTTGGTGTGATTGGCTAGTTTTTCGGGGGTGCCATGTATCTGGCATGAGCGGTCGAGCATTCGGTCCAAACTGGATGGGCACGGAGTATTTCTTTTGAATGCCTTTTTCCGCTGACTGGGTTTAGAGCCTCTGAATCCGGCATTAACTGCCGTATCCTCGGCATTGTCGCTGTTAATGCGGCCCTTTTGGTTGTTGCGACGCGACCTGCCACTACAGTCCTTGGTATCCGAATTACCAGGGCTCTTGGTCATGTTATTGCTGCGAGCTAGCCAGCTGTCTTCTCCCGCGTAAAAGCGGGTCATAAGTGTCGTGAGGGCTGCCATAGATTTCGGCTTTTCCTGTCCTAGGTGTCATGCAAGCCACTCGTCGCGGATGTTATGCTTGAAGGCTGCTAGGGCCTCTGCGTCCGGACAGTCGACGATTTGATTTTTCTTGGTTAGGAACCGTGTCCAGAATTGTCTGGCCGATTCCTCTGGCTGCTGAATTATTTGGCTAAGGTCATCGGCGTCTGGTGGTCGCACATAAGTGCCCTGGAAATTGTCGAGGAATGCAGTTTCCAGGTCCTCCCAACAACAAGCTGGCAAGCTGTTAAGCCAATGCCGAGCTGGTCCTTTAAGCTTGAGTGGGAGGTATTTGATGGCGTGTAGGTCATCACCACGGGCCATGTTGATATGAAGGAGATAGTCCTTGATCCATACCGCAGGATCTGTTGTGCCATCGTATGATTCGATGTTCACGGTTTTGAAACCCTCGGGGATTTGATGATCCATTACTTCATCTGTGAAGCATAGTGGGTGTGCGGCGCCTCTGTATTGGGCTATAACACGACGCAGCTCAAACGAGCTTTGTCTACTGTGTTCGGCCCGGCCGTATTGACTGTATCCGGAGTGACGATTACCGTCTCGTGCCGTGGGGCACCCACGCGATCCGTAGATTGATCTTGTTTGCCTTGCCTTGTCCTCCAATATATCTCGCAGGTCTGGCGCATTTTCCCGTGCCTTGCCCTCTCTGTCGCGGCCACGGGGTGGCCGGTCGGCTGCATCATGCGCTGGTGATGTAGGTTTAGGTGCTTCCTCTTCTAATCGGGGTAGCAACCTGCGCTTTGGGTTGCTCTTGGAGGGGCGTTTGAGTTCATACTCTTCGGCCGCAAGGACTTCAGTACATCTGTCGGCTAGCAAATCTTGATCAGCTCTAAGATGTTGCTGTTTTTTCTTGAGGCTGCTCGCCGTGGCCATAAGCCTGCGTTTGAAACGCTCTTGTTCAACGGGATCCTCTGGCACGACAAATTCATCATTGTTGTGGCTTGCCTCGTCTTCGGAGGGAGGCATATAATTATCGTCCTCGACCTCTCTGTCTGCTGCTCTCTCATGAGGGTTGGCTTCTCCATCCTCCTGTGCTGAATCTTGCTGGAGGTGGCTGTCTTCGGCACTGTCCGGGGTGTTATTATCTCCCGTGCCGGAATCACCGTTTTTTCTTTGGCGGGATTTAGAGCGGCGCCGCTGACGCTGGCGCTTAGGCTGCTTCTTGGAGGGGTCATCCTCCGCTATTCGATCGCCATTGCCTTCTTTTGGGGTGTCCACCATGTATATATCATACGACGAGGTGGCTTTCCAGTGCCCTATAGGCGCTGGTTCTTGATCGTCTCCTACATCGGTGTCCATACCGTCAATGTCTTTGGAGTCAAAGCCGAGCATTCAGTTAAATCATCGACAGTGGCTACGAAGTGGGTGGTGGGTGGGCTTTGAGTTTCTTCATCATCCGCATCCCAACCTTGCTGACCATAGTCCGGCCAGGGCTCTCCTGATAAAGAGAGAGACTTTAGTGAATTCAGAATATCACCGAAGGGCGAGTGCTGAAAGATGTCCGCGGCGGTGAACTCCATGATCGGCGCCCAATCGGGTTCCATCAGTAGGGGCGCGGAGGGCTTGGAGTCTGGAGAGGAGTCCGGCTCCTTGGAGTCACGGGCTTCGCAGATAATAGGGCTGGTGTTCGGCTCGACCGCCATAGAGATTGCAGCCCCTGAGGCAGTGTCCAAGCACCCATCCTCGATTGGCGCAGTTGGCTCCGAATTAAGGGTCAGAGCTGATGCGGGTGCGGCCTCCAGGGCACTGTTCGGTGGCAGAGCTAGATCATGCCCATCGTGACAGTGCGGCGCGCTCGGCTGCGGCTTGAATCCGTCGAAGATCAAGTCTCCACGGAGATCGGCCGTGTAGCTCAAACTTCCAAATCTGACCTGATGGCCAGGGGTGTAGCTTTCGATCTGCTCCAGATGGCCAAGCGAATTGGCCCGCAGTGCAAAGCCGCCAAATACGAAGATCTGTCCGGGGAGAAAAGTCTCACCCTGGATCACATCGTCGTTGATGATCGGAGGAGCCATCGGGCCTAAAAGTGATGACACAGAGGAACTCTCAATGAAAGCACCAATGTCGGTGTCAAAACTGGCGGATCTCGGGTAGGGGGTCCTGAACTATGCGTCTAGGCGGATGGTAACAGGAGACAAGGGACACGATGTTTTTACCCAGGTTCGGGCCCTCTCGATGGAGGTAAAACCCTATGTCCTGCTTGATTAATATTGCTGATATGGGTAGTACAAGAGTAGATCTACCACGAGATCACAGAGGCTAAACCCTAGAAGCTAGCCTATGGTATGATTGTATGTCCGTCCTACGGACTAAAACCCTCCGGTTTATATAGACACCGGAGAGCGCTAGGGTTACACAGAGTCAGTTACAATGGTAGGAGATCTACATATCCGTATCGCCAAGCTTGCCTTCCACGCCAAGGAAAGTCCCTTCCAGACACGGGACGAAGTCTTCAATCTTGTATCTTCATAGTCCAGGAGTCCGGCCGAAGGTATAGTCCGGCTATCCGGACACCCCCTAATCTAGGACTCCCTTAGCGGCCAACGCCTCTCCCTCGTCCTCCCGAGCATTCCAGAAGCTCCGCCACTTCGTCCTCGACCCCCTCACCGAGCCACGCCCTGCTAGAAGCCCCGAACGTCCTCACCGGGCTCGTCATCAACCTCCCAATGGCGAGATCAACTTCGCTGGCCCGCCAACTCGAATCCTTCCCCGAGCCCGTTTTGACGCCCTCTGCACTCGCCGTGAGCTCCCGCTCCTTCTCCCCCTCCCTATTTGCTCTGCTGCACGCCGTAGCCGCCACACCGCGCTTGCCCGCATGCGCTGCTGCCTGAGCTCCTCGCTGCCGAGGCCACTTCCACCTGAGCTCTAAACTGAGCGCATCACCACGCTCAGCGCATCACCATGGGGCCGTAGCGGCCATATGTTGCTCCTGCCGTGCCCTGCGGCGTCGAATCCGTTGACGTCCGAACTCCGGCGTCGCTCTGCTCATCGGTGCCGTCGACTCCGACCACCCACCCCCTCTCGTGTGTTTCCCTGGGCGCGGCGCACACACAGGACCCCGATTCCAAGTCACAACGATCTAGCCAGTGACACCTCGTATCACTTTGCGGCCTCACGCACGGTATCCCCACGGGTGTCTCCTTACCAAGGCCCGGGACCGTTCGCGCCTTTTGGCTCACATATATGATAGTGTCGCTAGCATCCATATGACAGAGAACCCGGGCCGACATGGCTAGTCGTGAACCCAAAGCGGCACAGACCTATGGGGACAGGCATACATGAACCACATCGAGCATGTCGGTCAACAGCGTGTGAATCTGGGCTGTAGCACTGGGCTAACAGGACTCCGAGGAACCCGGGCTGTAGCAGGATAGGCAGGACTCCGGATGTCACCGCGTGACATTTCCCCGAAGGGACAGACATAGGAACAAAGTGAAACACATGCCGGCCAGTCAAGTGTCCTGAGCAGTAGTGCTGGGCTAGCAGGACTCCGGTGAACCGGGATGTAGCAGACTACTATGGCTCAAGGAGCACTAGACTACATTTCCCCATAAGAGAGGCTGCCAAGGATAAACAACTAGATTGTCGGATCCCACACATACCAAGCATTTCAATCATACACACAATATGCTCGATATGTGTAAATACAACATGGCATCACAACAAAACTCTACAACTCAAGTACTTTATTTAAAGGCTCCGGAGAGCCATACATAACATGTTCATATAGGTAGGGGTCACAAGACCCGGCACTCAAATCATACAAGCATACAAGCACATGAGGAAGCAAATAAGTCTGGGTACAGACACTAGAAAGAAAGAAGGCTTGTCGAAGCCTGTCTATCTACATAGGGCCCTCCATGGCTAGAATCACCACCTGGGTGGCAAGTTACCCGTCGACGTCGAGGTCTACGTAAAACCCATCGGAGGGGTGGTGTTGTCATCTGAAAACAGTAATTAAAGCAACATGAGTACAAAGGTACTCAGCAAGTCTTACAACAGATCCTACTATACATGCTTATTCTCAAGAAGGCGGTGGAGTTATTGCAGCAAGCCAGCATTGACTCTTGGCTAAGCTATCCTACGAGACACCACTGTAAAATAGTTTTCGCACACGAGTCCACTAATCACCAACACAATACTCCATCGGGGATCCTCCCTCGTCATCCTACGAGAGGGCCATCCTCGGTACTCACACTTATCTTGGGTCTTTTAGTAGTAACCATTAACTTGTCTATGAACTGTATAGGCAACCAAGTAGTCCTTTACCGCGGACGTGGCTATTCGAATAGATGATGTTAACCCTGCAGGGGTGTACTTCTTCATACACGCTCTCACCACTTATCATCGTTTACACGACATGTACTCGGCAACCTTCAAGCGGAAGCCCAACGAGGGTGTCGGCCACGGCCTACCTAAACACTCAACTCTCTAGTCCAGGTTTATCACCTGTCCAGGTTCCATCCGCAGGGAGTCCGGCAGAGGTTTCCACATACGGCCCCGAACGATGTGAACAAGGTTCCTGAGACACCAAACGGGTGACTCGGTACACCGTGCCACGGTGTATCTGCCGCCTCATAGCCCACCCCTAGGGTCAGCACTACGCACGACCGCCAACCCATAACCTAAAAACACCAGAAACTAATTGCAACTCCTGGACAGAGTACTAGGGTGATTAAGAAGCCGAGAGGGTCCATTGGTTTCCGGCCCAATGTATGGTAGTAACTGATTCTTGAATCACACATACAGATCTCAGTTCTTAGGACGGCCTCGATGAAACAACCCACCATGTACTCCTACATGGCCTCTCATCGATACCTTTACCAAACATGTTCAACACATCCCTCACATTACCGACGTAATCATTTCACTGTAGCCCATCACCCAAATGAACCAGACCTGACACAACTCTAAGCATAGTAGGCATAGCAAGGTAGGAAACACATACATGGCTCAATCAACTCCTACACATGCTAGTGGGTTTCTTCTAGTTACTGTGGCAATGACAGGTCATGCCGAGGATAAGGGTTCAACTACCGCAACACACACCAGTTTGAAACGTTGTTGTCTTAATGCAGTAAATGAGAGCAGAAGCGAGAACATGGGATTGTATCGATATGATCAATGGGGCTGCTTGCCTGATGGAGTAGTAGTACGATACTGCCCTTCAGCTAGATACTCGGAAATATCCTCGGAGGAAGAACCTACCATGAATGACACCACAGAACACAATCATCACATGGTAGTATGCAACAATATGATGCATGCTATGACATGGCAATATGAGGTGTCCTTCCTAATGCAATGTGAAACAAGTTGGTTTGGGTCCATTTGAATCAAAGATTCAAATGGAAGCTTATGTTCTTAACCCTTATAAGTGTATTAGCTTGTTTCACATAAACAGCAAGGTTAATGTGTTTTGTCATGCATGAAACCATTACAAATGGAAATATTGAATTTTTCTGATCAAATTTCATATATAAATCTTTGCATTTGGAGTTACAGATTAAAAGTTATGAATTTTTGAAGTTTGTAATATTTTCTGGAATTTCCTATATAAGAATAATTCCAGTAATTGAGTTATTGCGTCAGCATTGCGTCACGGTGATGTCAGCAGGTCAAAGGCGCCAGCCCAGCTCAAACCTAACCGGTGGGCCTCGTCTGTCAGTGTAACAACTAACTAACAGAGTTAGTTAGTGTTTCGTTAGCACTAAACTAGGTTAGTTAGGGCCTGGGCCCACATGTCAGTGAGTAAACCTATTAACTAAAGTAATTAGCGTTAACTAATCTAATTCTAAATTAAACAGGGGCATGGCCCACACGTTAGTGACCCTGGGGGGGGTCAAACTGGGTCAGCGGAGTCAAACTCGCCGGCGTTTAGCCGCCGGCGAGGCCAAACGCGGCGGGGCAGTGAGGGTTTTGCACTCCGATGACCAAATGGACGGCGAAGACCTCCTACGCGTAGCTGGTAGCAAGCCGCGTCGAGTGGTGGCAAAGGTTGGGCTCAGGGTCGCCGGAAACGATGCCGGCGACGAGTGTTGCGGCTGCCGGAGTTCGGGTGAGGTCAAACTAGTCACTAGGAGGCACAGTGAGGAGCGTGCGGGGGTGCTATGGGCTCTTGCGAGTGTGTTGAAGATGATGACATGCTCGGTTGCGAGCCAACATGGTTGTGGCCATGACGTCGACATGCGGTGGCGGCGGAGGGTGCGGCCGAGCTTGGTGCGGTCGCTGCGGTGCTCGAGAAGGCAAACGAAAAGGATGGGGAGGCGGCTGAGCTCACGGGGGTCACGTTGAGGCAGACGGCGAGGTCGGGGACAAGCTGGTGCTGCGGTGAAGGCGAAGGGGATCTCCGATGGCCGGAGTTGGGGAAGACGGGGTCGGGGCGACTCCAGAGCGGGCGAGCGCTTGGGGCTCGGCCTGCTCGACGTAGTCGATGACGGCGGAGCTCGTGGACACGGTGGCGCGGCGCGAGGACGACGGAGGGCACGGCTACGTCGACGGTGTGGCGGCAGGGGCGTCGACCATGGTGGGAGAGGGCGAGGGAGAGAGACAGGGGGAGAATGGGTGTGTCTGCGGGGTCGGGGTGGCGACGTGGAGCTTGCCCAAGGTCCCACGGGCGCGAGCGGCAAGCAGGTGGCGCGGTGGCGAGCTCTCGCGCACCGGCGTCACCTCCCTGCCTGCCTGGCGGGGACGAAGCAGCTAGCTGCCATGGGCCAGCACAGTGTTGGGCCGCCAGGTGGGCCGGCTAGTGGCTTTGCCAGGTTAGTTTCCTTTCTCTCTCTTTTTTCTGTTTTCTATTTATTCTGTTTTGTGTTTTGAAATAGTAATAATACTACTTCATTTAGGAAAACCCTACAAATATTCAGAGGCACATTTGAAAATATTCTCAACAGCCTAAAATTACTTTCAGGATTATTTGGGCATTTTAAAATATTTATAGGATTTAAATTGCCCAAATGCAATTAGTAATGAATTAATCCAATGACCTGATGATGTCCTAGAAAAGTGTGCACCATTTTGTCAAAGGTTTTAACCCAAAACAAAAAGGGTGGACCTTTTAGAAGGGCATTTCAGGTTCATTGAATTTTTTTAGTAAACCCTAGTAGTTCCAGGGGGGTGTTGGGGGTTCTGTCATCCCCATTTCAGTTTTTTGGGAAAATAAACATGATGCAACACTCTAATGCATGAACTAGCTAGGCCGTGACAACTCACCCCCACTCAAAAGAATCTCGTCCCGAGATTTAGGATCTGTTGGGAAGAAGGTGGGGTACTCGAGTCGAAGACGATCCTTCCTTTCCCAAGTGGCTTCTTTTTCAGAGTGGTGTGACCATTGAACCTTAAGAAACTTGATGTTATGGCGTCGAGTGGTACACTCGGCTTGATCAAGGATACGAACGAGATATTCCCGATATGAGAGATTATGTTGTAGATCAAGCGTTTCGTGGTCCACTCCACGAATAGGATCCGCGAAGCAACGCCTAAGTTGAGAAATGTGGAAGACATCGTGAACTCTGGAAAGATGCGGAGGTAGTTCCAATTGGTAGGCAACTTCTCCTTGTTTGGCAAGAATGCGAAAGGGTCCAATGTAACGAGGAGCCAATTTGCCTTTGGTACCGAAACGATGGGTTCCCTTTAACGGAGTAACCCGAAGGTAAGCCTTCTCGCCAACTTTATAAGTCATGAGCTTATGTTTACG
This sequence comes from Triticum dicoccoides, assembly GCF_002162155.2. Classification (NCBI taxonomy): domain Eukaryota; kingdom Viridiplantae; phylum Streptophyta; class Magnoliopsida; order Poales; family Poaceae; genus Triticum; species Triticum dicoccoides. The sequence continues at coordinate 309,485,157 of NC_041392.1, read as the reverse complement.
GTCATATTGGCTCTTTCGACGAGATTGGGTTGTTTTCAATTTCTCACGAATAACACGAACCTGCTCTTCTGCTTCCTGAATCATATCCGGGCCAAAGAGTTGTCTTTCCTCGGTTTCTGACCAGTTAAGAGGCATTCGACATTTTCGTCCATAGAGAACTTCGAAAGGAGCTTTGCCCAAGCTAGCTTGATAACTATTGTTATAAGCAAACTCCGCGAATGGAAGGCATTTCTCCCAATCCATTCCGAATGAGATGACAGAAGCTCGGAGCATATCCTCCAGGATTTGATTTACTCGCTCTACTTGACCACTTGATTGGGGGTGGAAGGCGGTGCTAAAAGAGAGACGAGTTCCCATAGCATTTTGGAAACTTTCCCAAAATCGAGAGGTGAAGAGACTTCCATGGTTTGAGTTAATTTCCAATGGGACACCATGAAGAGACACTATTCGGGAGATGTATAGGTCAGCTAGCTGGCTAGCGGTGATACTCTCACGAACAGGTAGGAAATGGGCTACTTTGGAAAGACGATCGATCACGACGAAGATAGCATTATTCCCTCTCTTGGTCCTGGGAAACCCAGTAATGAAATCCATACTGATTTTATCCCATTTCCATTCGGGAATAGCGAAAGGTTGAAGGGTGCTAGCAGGCCTTTGATGCTCTGCTTTAACACGACGATAGACGTCGCAACTAGCAATGTATTGAGCAATTTCTCTCTTCATCCTAGTCCACCAAAACCTCTGGCATAGGTCTTGATACATTTTAGTACTACCGGGATGAATGGCGAGAGGGGATTCATGAGCTTCCTTAAGGACCAGCCGCCTCAGGTTTCGTGCTTTGGGAACCACTAAACGGTTTCCAAAGTATACGACACCTTGATCATCAACGGAGAAACAATTCATGACTCCTTTCTTAATGTTTCTCTTAATACGGGAGATTCCCGGATCTACCTTCTGTGCCTTGATGATCTGATCCGTAAGGGTAGGTTTCGCCACCAGGGTGGATAGGAATCCTTGAGGAACAATGTGAAGGTTAAGCTTACGAAATTCCTCGTGGAGAAGTGGTTGACTTTGTTGTAACATCAGGTTGTTACAATAAGATTTACGACTTAGCGCATCAGCCATGACATTGGCTTTGCCCGGGGTGTAAGTTATTCCTAAGTCATAATCCGAGATCAACTTGACCCAACGTCTTTGCCTGAGATTTAAATCCGGTTGGGTGAAGATATATTTCATACTTTGGTGATCAGTGAAGATCTCGCAACGATTACTGAGAAGGTAATGTCGCCAAGTTTTAAGTGCATGGACTACCGCTGCAAGCTCTAGATCATGTGTGGGATAGTTTTCCTCATGTGGGTGTAATTGCCGTGAGGCATAGGCAATTACCTGACGACCTTGCATGAGTATGCAACCTAGTCCTTGTCGCGAGGCGTCGCAATAGATAATAAAGTCCTTGGAGAAATCTGGTGGTACCAGTACGGGAGCAGATGTCAGGCGTTTTTTCAGTTCCTAAAAGCTGAACTCGCACTGTGGGGTCCACTCAAACTTTTTATCCTTATTGAGGAGTTTAGTTAGAGGTTTAGCAACCTTGGAGAAATTCTCGACGAAGCGGCGACAATAACTCGCTAAGCCAAGGAAGCTCTGAACTTGCTTGACCGTCTCATGTGGAGTCCAATCAAGGACAGCTTGAACTTGCTCGGGATTGGCAGCAATATCCTTACCAGAGATTACATGGCCTAGATAGGTCACTTCTGGCAACCAAAATTCACACTTGGAGAATTTGGCATAAAGGCGATGCTGTCGAAGCTTTGTCAATACTAGCCTTAGATGCTCGGCATGTTCTTCCTCGCTCTTGGAGTAGATGAGTATATCATCGAGGTATACCACGATGAATTTATCCAAATACTCCAGGAAGACCGAGTTCATTAACCGAGAGAAGGTGGCTGGGGCATTGGTTCAACCGAAGGACATAACGGTGTACTCGTATTGGCCATAGCGAGTAACAAAGGCCATTTTGGGAATGTCCCCGTTTTTATTTTGATTTGATGATAGTTGAGGGAGTCCTGGATTAGGGGGTCTCCGGACAGCCGTACTATCTCCATTGACCGGACTGTTAGACTATGAAGATACAATATTGAAGACTTCGTCTCGTGTCCGGATGGAACTCTACTTGGCGCGGAAGGCAAGCTAGGCGATACGTATATGGATATCTCCTCCTTTGTAACCGACCTTGTGTAACCCTAACCCTCTCTGTGTCTATATAAACCGAAGGGTTTTAGTCCATATGACAACAATCACAACATACAATCATACCATAGGCTAGCTTCTAGGGTTTAGCCTCTCTGATCTCGTGGTAGATCTACTCTTGTAACACCCATATCATCAATATTAATCAAGCAGGACGTAGGGTTTTACCTCCATCAAGAGGGCCCGAACCTGGGTAAAACTTCGTGTTCCTTGCCTCATGTTACCATCCGGCCTAGACGCACAGTTCGGGACCCCCTACCCAAGATCTGCCGGTTTTGACACCGACATTGGTGCTTTCATTGAGAGTTCCTCTGTGTCGTCGCCGTTAGGCTTGATGGCTCCTATTATTATCAATAGCGATGTGGTCCAGGGTGAGACTTTTCTCCCCGGACAGATCTTCGTATTCGGCGGCTTTGCACTGTGTGCTAATTTGCTTGGCCATCTGGAGCAGATTGAAAGCTACGCCCCTGACCATCAGGTCAGATTTGGAAGTTTGAATTACACTGCCAACATTGGCGGGGACTTGATCTTCGACGGATTCGAGCCACAGCCGGGCGCGCCCCACTATCGCGATGGGTATGACCTAGCTCTACCGCCAAACAATACCCCAGAAGCCGCGCCCGCATTAGCTCCGACCCTTAGTTCGGAGCCTACTGTGCCAATCGAGGACGGGTGGTTAGACACCGCCCCAGGGGCTGCAGTCTCAACGGCGATCGAGCCGAACACCAGCATAATCCTCTGCGCAGCCCGTGTCTCCAAGGTGCCGGACTCTTTTTCTGACTCCGAACCACCCGCGCCCCCGCCAATCGAGTCCGATTGGGCGCCGATCATTGAGTTAACCGCCGCAGATATCTTTCAGCACTCGCCCTTTGGCGACATTCTGAATTCACTTAGGTCTCTCTCTTTATCAGGAGAGCCCTGGCCGGATTATGGCCAACAGAATTGGGATGCGGACGACGAAATTCGACGCCCACCCACCACCCACTTAATAGCCACTGTCGATGACTCAACCGACATGCTCGACTTCGACTCCGCAGACATCGATGGTATGGACGACGATGCGGGAGGTGAAGAGGAACCACCGCCCACAGGGCGCTGGACGTCCACTTCATCATATGACGTATACACGGTGGACACACCAAAAGACGACGACGAGGAACGAAAGGACGCACCGAAGGCTTGTTCCCTTGAGAAGCAGTCAAAGCGGCGGCGCAGGCGCCGCCCCAAATCCCAGCTCGGCAGAAATAACAATCACACAGACCCAGCGTTGGAGCAGGGCGAACCACTGCCGGACCACGACAATCCGGGGAATCAAACCGAACAAACCAATTCCGTTGAAGATAATAGTCCGGACGACATAACGCCGGACAAGCACCCGGAGCAGCAGAATGCCCATCAAAGGCTTGTTGCCACCATGAGGAGTCTGAAAAAGCAGAAGCAAAGGCTTAAGGCTGCGCAAGACACACTCCAAATCAGATGAAGTAAAGTACTCAACACAGCAGCGAGGTACGGCGACAATCGCCCCACCAAGAGCTACCCAAAGTGGAAGTTGCTACCTGAATTTGATGAAGAGGCCTCAGACCCCTCACAACCAAATACCAAAGTAGCCACCTGGCCGGATATATGACCCCACAGCCAACATCAAGCGGCAAACAACGCCACTCACAAGCCAATACGTGATCCACGCGAGGGCTCGCACCAAAAGGACGGCGCAACCAGATCTATCTATGGACCACGCAAACGCGCCCCAGCATACAATGTGACACAACAAACATCCGAACAACGCGGTACACCCAGATACAGGGGTACCGCACACAGCCTATGTTTCACCGATGAGGTGCTGGACCATGAATTTCTAGAGGGATTCAAACTCGTAAACATAGAGGCATGGATTGAGGATTATATCCTCCATATCCATATGGCTCGAGGAGGTGATCTCCACGCCATCAAGTACTTACCCCTCAAGCTCAAAGGACCAGCTCGTCACTGGCTTAAAGGCCTCCCCGAAAACTCCATTGGAAGTTGGGAAGAGCTCGAAGACGCTTTTCTGGCAAATTTTCAAGGGACTTATGTCCGACCTCCGGACGCGGATGATTTGATCATATAACTCAACATCCCGGAGAGTCAGCCCAAAAACTTTGGAACAAGTTTCTTACTAAAAAGAACCAAATTGTCGACTGTCCGGACGCCGAAGCCTTGGCAGCTTTTAAGCATAGCGTCCGTGACGAATGGCTCGCCAGACACCTCGGCCAAGAAAATCCAAGAACGATGGCAGCATTAACAAGCCTCATGACCCGCTTTTGCGCGGGTGAGTACAGCTGGCTAGCCAGATGCAGCACCAGCGACCCCAGTACATCTGAAGTTAGAGATGGAAACGGGAAGTCACGGCGCAAGAGCAGTAACAAACGCTGGAATAAAGAAGACAGCACGAAGAGCACGGCAGTAAACGCCGGATTCGAAAGCTCTCGGCCAGGTCAGTAAAAGCCGCCCTCTAAAGGCACCAGAGATGAACTGTCCAACCTAAACAAAATTCTGGACCAAATATGTCAGATCCATAGCACCCCTGGTAAACCTGCTAATCATACCCACAGAGAATGTTGGGTCTTCAAGCAGTCCGGTAAGCTCAACGCCGTACACAAGGGGGAGAATACACCAAGCATAGACAAGGATGAGCCTCTCAAGCAAGACACTGGGGAACAAAAGAAATTTCCACCGGAAGTCAAAACAGTAAACGTGTTACACGTGATCAAGGGAAGAAACAAAACGGCACTCGCAGAACAATATACCCAAGGGCCGATCACCACGGAGTACTGCCACTGGTCATCTCAACCAATCACTTTCGACCATCGTGATTACTCAGCAAGTATCTGGCATGCAGGATGGGCTGCCCTGGTATTAGACCCAATAATTGACGGATACCACTTCACACAAGTCCTGATGGACGGCGGCAGCAGTCTAAACCTAATATACCAGGATACAATCCGCGAAATGGGGATAGACCCAACAAAAATTTGCCATAGCAATATTACCTTTAAAGGAGTAATGCCAGGCCCAGGGGCTCATTGCACGGGCTCCCTGCTACTAAAACTTATATTCGGCTTCCCCGATAACTTCCATAGCGAACATTTAACCTTCCACATCGCTCCGTTCCAAAGTGGCTATCAAGCACTACTCGGACGCGAAGCTTTTGCTCGCTTTAATGCAATACCACACTACGCTTCCCTCACACTGAAGATGCCCGGTCCATGTGGCATCATCACAGTGAACGGAAGTATTAAGCGATCTTTGCGCGCCGAAGAGCGTGCGGCTGCCCTGGCAGCCGCACACTAAAAACGTCCTCACCAACTAAAGCATTTAGCAGGTCGTCACAACCTCGGACACGGTTAGACGAGTCCGGCGCAGCTATATGCAATTTATACCGGATCAATGATCACACCCCTATTACAAATACAAGGGGCTCAACACGCGCAGACAATTGGCAATTTTTTACTGATCTCGAATTATACTTGGTTCCTTTAAAAACTATCCTTTTACACGACAACTTTTTCACCTAAGTTCCTCTCTTTTACAGATGATCATTGTGCTACACCCATCCAGGATACGGCACAACGGAGACACAGGCGCAGACGTGCAGCAGGGACCCGCTCCAAGGATTCTTTTTAGATTAAGACCCTGCGTAAACCTTTTTTACTGTCTCTTGTTGATACATATCCACCGAATTCTCAGCATTGTTGAGAAGGATGCTGGCGTCTTGGCATGTGGCCACGTCAGAATAATGCACATACCTGGACACAAGGGGCTTCTTACAAACGGCACTATTTCGGCCCGGTTTATACCATAAAGACCGAATACCTTAGGGAGTGTTCGGCATCGCGAGTTTGGCCTTATATGCATCAGCTCCGAATCATTGTCTTTGGTCAAATGTTGGGTTTTCCCGGCTCCTGTGTTTTGGTGCCTTACGTTCCGATTTACCGGCTAAGGTAGCACCAGGAGAACTACTGCGATGTTTCCCTGGTTCATCCAGACGAGCACCTTAGTAGAGAAAGACGAAAACTGACTGTCATGATATAGCGTGAGACTGGTCAACCACTCGATGACCTATCGGAATGTTAGAATTCCTCCGCCTTAACGAAGGGCCGTTTTCCGGCCAGGCATGTACGCACCCCACGATCGGGAGAGTGCGGAGCCACCAGGGGATATCTAGTAGCCCCACTATCAAACTCCTATGGCTAAGTGAAAGTGTTAAAGCATTATAGTCCAGTTGCCTCGCTCGCTGCGCTATCACCTCCTTATTAGGACCAAGACGTTGGGTTAAGTGTGAACACGCATTTTTCTACGAGCACCTCCGCATTATATGCGTGGGGGTTGAAGCCGACGGCTGCAATCTTTCAGGTTATACACATGTATACATAAACGGCCGCACACGAGGCATCATACTACTTTCAGGCAAAAGTATAAACATAGCCTTATAAAAACTTCATAAAAGCATTGTGTTTACAATGAGAATACATATCACTCAAACATAATATTCTTCGAGCACTGGGCCTCTATCAAACGAGCACCCTCGAGAACCTCCTCGAAATAATGCTCGGCTACCACTCCGCCTATGGCCGAACCCTTCACCGTAACAGTGGTAGCGTCCATCTCCGCCCAGTATGCTTTAACACGGGCAAGGGCCATCCGCGATCCTTCTATGAACGCCGACCTCTTCATCGCATTAATGCGCGACACCGCATCAAGGAACTGCTGCACTAAGCTAAAATAGCTGTTCGGCTCTGGCCTTTCCGGCCATAGCTGATCCACAACAGACCTCATGGCGAGTCCGGACAACCTATTCAGTTCGGCCCATTCGGCTAGCTGGTCAGTCAATGAAAGCGGACGCTCTGGAATGTGGAATTGCGTCCAGAACAGCTTATCCACTTTACGATCTGTCTGACCTTGGAAGTACTTGGCCGCATCGGCAGCGCTCGCCGCCAAATCCATATACGCATCTGCCGAACTCCACAGCTGATCCAGAGGGACATACCGTGGATCTCCGAACTTCCTCCGTAACATGAAGGGTTTCCCAGCTGCAATATCCCCGGCTTCCCGCAGCTCTTCCTTCTTTGCTCTCATAGCAGAACGGGTGTCTTTGTCCGCTGCCGTGGCCTTCTCAAGGTCCGTTGCCTTCTCTCGGTTTTCTTTCTCAAGGAACTGGCAACGGTCAGCAGTGTCTTTTAATTCTACGGCCATATTCTCCTGGCTCTCGCAATGTGCGGCCTTCTCGGCTTTCAACTCTTCGGCTGCCTTCAAAGAAGCCACATTACTAATCCTCACTTGTTCCTTGGCTCGGGCAAGTTCCGCCCGCAAGGCTTCCACGGTGGCAGCTCCATCTGTAGTCACAACATATTAAAGATACTGGCATTATGCTGCTCTTACTATGTGGTGTTCACCGGATAATAACACTTACCTTGTGCCTCGTCAAGCCTCTTGTTAACAAGCTCGATGTCGGCGTCTGCCGCATCCAGTTACCGTTTTAATTGGGCAAACTCACTAGTCCGGCTAGCCATCGGAGCTTCCACCACCTGCACATAGAGGCAGTTTGGTTATTGCCTGGGAATATGATCCTCTGTTCGCCGCCATTCTCGACGACAACCAGAGTCTCCGGGGCTACTATCTACACAGGGCACACCTAACATGTGCAGTACTATCACATATTATCTCACATACCTCAAAGCCTGTCAGTAGACTCATACAGGCTTCATGTAATCCGCTTTCAGCGGACGAGATTCTCTCCATCACCATACCCATCAGCGTACGGTGCTCTTCTGAGATGGCCGCTCGCCCCACCAACTCCCTCAGAACGTCCGACCGCACACCAGACGGTGTCGGACTCTTTCGTATGCTCTCTTCGGGAGCCGGACACTGGGGACTTTGGGGGTCTACGAGATTATCTTCTGGCCTCACCGGATCCGGAGAGTCCCTCCGCGACGACACTTCGGGGTCGCCCGCTTCTGGAGCGGAGGAGTCCGGGGGAGGCGTTTCGCTCTCCATCATCTCTGGAAGAAGATCCCCCGAAGACGGGCTCATTTGAGAGGGGCTGAGGCCCGAACTGAAAGATATATGCGGTGGTTATTTTCTCAGAGGAAAAAGATAGCATACCCTTACTATTAAAATATTTTGGATCACTTATGACTCGTTGGAGGGCTGATCCCCCCGCGGACTTTGTGCGGCAACATCACCCCCCAAGGCAGGACCCTCTGTGGGAGACTTCTTCTCCCGTTTGGAGGCTTCGGCTTCCGGATCCTCGGAAGCAGTCCTTTTCCTCCCCCGATCATCCTCCTTCATGGAGACGCTCGTTCCCTCGGTTGGAGCGGGTAGCGATGGGGGCCCGCGTCCGCCCGTATTGTCCCCCTCGGTATCTTCCTTCAAGGGCTCCGGGCAAGGTGCGACCTCGAGCATCTTCTCCAATACTGGATTTTCCAAACCCTCAGGGAGGGGGGACAAACACCGAATCATCTTCGCCTTTGTTAGCCAGTCCTGGTCAAAAAGCGAACTCTCAGAAATAACTTCGAATAAAAGACAGCGTGTTCGGCTAGAGGATTTCTTACTTGGTCGGCGGCGCGGTTGCTGCTCAGGCCCACGTCCTCGGTGATATCCGGACATTCCACTTGAGGTCCGAAGAATGACTTGTACATCTCCTCGTGCGTCAGGCCGAGGAAACTTTGAATGGCACGTGGTCCCTATGTGTTGAACTCCCACAAGCGCAGGGGCCGGTGTTTGCAAGGCTGGACTTGATGAAACAGCATAACATGTATTACAACAACCAAATTAAAATCTCCCTCGAAGAGATCTCGAATGCGGCTTTGTAGTATAGGCACGTCCTTGGCTGGACCCCAGCTCAGACCCCTGCTAATCCATGACATCAGTTGTGGTGGGGGGGCCGAGCGGAAAGCGGGGGCAGCCGCCCACTTGGCACTTCTGGGAGCCGTGACGTAAAACCACTCCCGTTGCCATAATTCGGACACCTCTGGAAAGGAACCTTTCGTCCATGGAGCTCCTGCCATCTTTCCTATTGATGCACCCCCGCATGCTGCATGTTGCCCCTCGATCATCTTCGGCTGTACTTCAAAGGTCTTGAGCCACGGGCCGAAGTGAGGGGTCACACGGAGGAAGGCCTCACACACGACAATAAATGTCATCATGTGGAGAAAGGAGTCCGGAGCTAGATCGTGGAAATCTAGCCCGTAATAGAACATCAAGCCCTTGACGAAAGGATCCAGAGTTAGGCCTAGACCTTGAAGGAAGTGGGAGACGAACACAACGTTCTCGTTGGGTTCGGGAGTAGGGACGACCTGCCCTCAAGCAGGCAGCCGATGTGAAACATCGGCGGTCAGATATCTGGCCTCCCTCAACTTCTTAATGTCCTCTTCCGCAACGGAGGAGGGCGTCCATCGGCCTTGAAGGCTAGATCCGGACATGGTTGAAGATCCGGAGCACCTAACCTGGGCATTGGGTGTTAGAACTCGAGGCGGGGGAAGGGTTTGATTGAGCACGAGAGGGAAAAGCGAAAACCTTGTCCCCTTATAAAGAGGGTGAATATCAAGCGTCCTCTCCATAGCCGTTTGGGACTTGCCTATAATCTAGGAGTCCTAGACACGGTTGGGTTACCCACGACCGCATTAATGAGAATCCCGTAATTAGGGGAACACGATCTCCGCTTCGGCAAGGCGTGTCAAGAAACCGCCTCGCGTTATGTGTGGAGCTGGTTAAGAGAAACGGTTTGAATAATCACCGGGCCATGACATGACGTCATGCTGCCAAAACAAGCCAGCAAATTAGATCTGCGAAAAAATTATTCTCTCTGCGGTGGAATGTGGAACTTATTTTGCAGGGTCGGATACTATCCTCGTATTCAAATTCTTCTGTGATGTATTCGGAGAAGGAACCCGCCTTGCAATGCCGAAGACAACTGCGTGCCGGACTCATCATCATTGAAGCCTGGTTCAGGGGCTACTGAGGGAGTCCTGGATTAGGGGGTCTCTGGACAGCCGGACTATCTCCATTGGCCGGACTGTTAGACTATGAAGATACAAGATTGAAGACTTCGTCTTGTGTCCGGATGGAACTCTACTTGGCGTGGAAGGCAAGCTAGGCGATACGTATATGGATATCTCCTCCTTTATAACCGACCTTGTGTAACCCTAACCCTCTTCGGTGTCTATATAAATCGAAGGGTTTAAGTCAGTAGGACAACAATCACAACATACAATCATACCATAGGCTAGCTTCTAGGGTTTAGCCTCTCTGATCTCGTGGTAGATCTAAACTTGTAACACCCATATCATCAATATTAATCAAGCAGGACGTAGGGTTTTACCTCCATCAAGAGGGCCCGAACCTGGGTAAAACTTCGTGTCACTTGCCTCCTGTTACCATCTGGCCTAGACGCACAGTTCGGGAACCCCTACCCGAGATCTGCCGGTTTTGACACCGACAATAGCCCAACCTCAAATCCATCTTGAAAAAAACTGAGGATCCAGCGAGCTGGTCATACAGATCGTTGATCCTGGGGAGCGGATATTTGTTCTTGATAGTGACAAAGTTGACAGGTCGGTAATCTACAACCATCCGATCCGTTCCATCCTTCTTCTTGACGAAGAGGACGGGGAAAGCCCAAGGAGAAGAACTAGGACGGATGAAACCCTTTTTCAAGGGCTCATCGAGTTGGGTTTTAAGCTCGGCTAGTTCTAAGGGTGCCATCTTATAGGGTCTTCTAGAAATTGGAACGGTTCCTGGAACAAGGTCTATCACAAACTCGACATCCCTGTCAGGTGGAACACCTGGCAGTTCTTCTGGGAAGACATCCGGGAAGTCTCGGACTACCGGAATATCTTCAAGGTCTGGAAGGGGGTTGGCATTTAGGGAGTAAAGCTGGCGCTTGGCCACTCGAGTTAAGACATTGACTGTCTTGCCCGATGGGTGAGTAAGTTGAACAGTTCTAGTAGAGCAGTCAATCTTAGCATAATGGGCTGACATCCAGTCCATACCCAAGATGATGTTTATGTCCGAGGACTTGAGAGCTATTAAGGATGCAAGGAAGACAAGTCTATCGACAAGGATTTCATTCCCATGGCTTACAGAATGTCGTGTTATGCAATCGAGCATAGCTCTCAGATATGAATGAATGAGATGCTCCAGTATCGAAAAGAACAGATGCCGGATGGCAATTAACAAGGAGCGTACCAAGGACGACGTTAGGATCATCATAAGCCTCCTCAGCTGAGACATAGTTGACATGGCCACGTGTAGTGGTGGCTGGCTTGGCGTAGAATGTCTTTCTCGCTGGCTTACCACGGCCAACGGACTTTCCAGACTGGTTGGGGTTGTTGTTCTGGGGACACTCTCGACTGTAGTGACCTGGCTCTCCACACTTGAAACATGTCACAACATTGGGGCGTGGAGCAGCATTAGCAGCGGGGCCACCATAGGACTTAGGCGGTGCAAACTGCTGGTTGGGGCGAGGCGCCTCAAAGGATGGCCTCAGAATGAACCTGGGTGGCAGCGCTGTGCTTGGAATCCACACCCGGCGCTTCTGAGATCCAGAGTCGGATGAAGAACCAAAATCACGAGAGTGCTTGCGTGAAGCGTCATAGTCAGTCTGGCATGTCTCAGCACTGATGGCTTTATTGACCAACTTCTGGAAGGAGGTGCACTCGTGCAGATAAAGATCACGGCGAAGCTCCGGGCTCAGTCCCTTGCGGGACCTTGCCTGCTTCTTAGCATCGGTGGATACCTCTTCAGGAGCATAACGTGCCAGATTCCCAAACTCACGACTATAAGCATCCACAATCAGTCTGCCTTGGGTGAAATTGCAGAACTCTTCCCTCTTACGATCCATGAGACCTTCTGGGATGTGATGCTCACGGAAAGCCTCACTGAAGTCAGCCCAAGTAGTGATTTGGCCGACCGGGCGCATAGCCTCAAAGTTTTCCCACCAAAGGCTAGCAGGGCCTTCGAGGTGATAGGCAGCATAGGTAACCTTATCAACTTCGGCTACGTTGGCAGAACGTAGCTTGTGGGTGATGCTGCGAAGCCAGTCATCTGCGTCGAGGGGCTTGACGGAATGATTAAACATTGGTGGGTACAACTTTATAAAGTCATTGATTGACACCAAGTCGTTTCGCTGATGACGTGCAGTGTTCTGCTCAATCCGCTCCAGCAAGCGGTTAGTCTCACGCTTGTTTCTTTCTGCCTCCAGCATAACTTCGGCCAGAGAAGGCGGGTGAGGCAGATTCTCACCCCTAGCTGCACTGGCTTCCCCCTGCTCCGGGGCAGCAGGGTTGCTGCGGGTGTTGACCATCCTAGGAAAAACAAGACAATGGTTTAGACAAGGATGGCAGAATCTTGGCAAGGAAGTGAAAAATGTAATGGATAACATGGAATGCTGAGATGTTCATTGCACGACATGGTAATATAGAAACTGCCGTATATATACTATTGGTCATACACACCGTACATAGTTTAGTACAAGCCCATACTAGAGTACAACTACGGTGAAAGACATTACATCTCATCAGAGGCATTCCAAGCTCCTATACATTATTTTTCTACACCTCTAGAGCGTGATACACACCAAGTCGTATCCCACGGTCACGCAGGACTGTGGGGAATACAACTATTACAGTACTAGTGAAACTACTACTAGCTCAGACGGCTCCGTAGTAATCCTCATAAAAGTCACCACCAAAACCTGGAAGCGGAACATGATCATCTGGAAACAGACGGTCCTGTGGAGCTTGCGGACCATATGGACTCGGATGTGGCCTTGGTCCCACAAACGGTGGCAGATGGGGACCACGAGGAGGGGTTATGCCTCCTACATCACGCCACTCCATACAATCTGGCAATCCAGACCGCACAGGGTACATGTCCCTCAGGTCCATGTATCCTGCCTGCACAGCAGGTGCAAACCGAGTCAAAGTGGCCCGGTGATCAGAACGAGAGTGGAAAAGCTCCATACGCAAGGCCCGGTTTTCGCGGTCCTTATCCTCGAGCATCTTGGCAGTGGTGCAAAGTAGTGACTCCTCATGTGTAGAGTCATAGTACAAAGCCTGATAGTACCCCTGTGCTCCAGGGAGTGAGGCTGGCATGTAGCAGAAATCGGTGTTCTGAAGCAAGGCAGTCCTGGCTCGAATGATAGTCATCATTGAGTAAGCTGCATCCTGCACAGACATCTCAACAGTGACCCCAAGTCCATAAGAGCAGTGGAGGGGTTCAGTGGCTCCAGGATAAGAGTGATATATCCTGACGGTACAAAGGTACTGGCTCTGGTTGAAGTCTCGGAACTACTCCTCGACGGTATATTCTGGATACCATCGATAGCCTGTCTCGACCATCACTCGAACCAACATGGCCGTGTGACCGGGTACATCGAGGCACCGGGTCAGACGAACCACTTGGTTCTGGGAACGGTTGGCCATCTGAAAGCACAGAATAATGCAAAGGCATTAGAATTTCCTAGGAGAAATCGGACAACATAACGGCTGTAAATGCTCAGAAAAAGATTTGAGACATTCACAACAGTTTGCAAAACCACTCAACAACATCATATCAAGGTTCTGGTTCAACTGACAACATACTAAAAGTAGTAGAAACTGTACTGAGGCTTGTAGCAACAATCCTATAAGCTACTACGGATTAGTAACACGTGAACCTGATAGAGAGAAAAGAGCCTAGTCCTTAACCCACGTAGAATGAGAAGAGAATGACTCAGATCAGAGGGCATAAGGTAAAGGAGTAAAACATCCTTATGTTCCCTCCCACAATCAATTCCCCTACATATAACTAAAGCATTTCTAGACTCGACATCGACCAGTTTGGCTCAACGAACCTACAGGCAGTCTGGCTCTGATGCCAACGCTGTTAGGACCCCAATTCCAAGTCACATCGATCTAGCCGGTAACACCTCATATCACTTTGCGGCCTCACGCACGGTATCCCCACGGGTGTCGCCTTACCAAGGCCCAGGACCGTTTTGCGCGTTTTGGCTCACGTATATGATAGTGTCGCTAGCATCCATATGATAGAGAAACCTGGGCCGACATGGCTAGTTGTGAACCCAAAGCGGCACAGACCTATGGGGACAGGCATACATGAATCACATCGAGCATGTCGGTCAACAGCATGTGAATCCGGGCTGTAGCACTGGGCTAAGAAGACTCCAGGGAACCCGGGCTGTAGCAGGCTAGGCAGGACTCCGGATGTCACCGTGTGACATTTCCCCGAAGGGACAGACATAGGAACAAAGTGAAACACATGCCGGCCAGTCAAGTGTCCTGAGCAGTAGTGCTGGGCTAGCAGGACTCCGGTGAACCGGGCTGTAGCAGACTACTATGGCTCAAGGAGCACTAGACTACATTTCCCCATAAGAGAGGCTGCCAAGGATAAACAACTAGATTGTCGGATCCCACACATACCAAGCATTTCAATCATACACACAATATGCTCGATATGTGTAAATAAATCATGGCATCACAACAAAACTCTACAACTCAAGTACTTTATTTAAAGGCTCCGGAGAGCCATACATAACATGTTCATACAGGTAGGGGTCACAAGACCCGACACTCAAGTCATACAAGCATACAAGCACATGCGGTAGCAAATAAGTCTGGGTACAGACACTAGAAAGAAAGAAGGCTTGTCGAAGCCTGTCTATCTACATAGGGCCCTCCATGGCCAGAATCACCACCTGGGTGGCAAGTTACTCGTCGACATCGAGGTCTATGTAAAACCCATCGGAGGGGGCGGTGTTGTCATCTAAAAATAGTAATTAAAGCAACATGAGTACAAAGGTACTCAGCAAGTCTTACAACAGATCCTACTATACATGCTTATTCTCAAGAAGGCGGTGGAGTTATTGCAGCAAGCCAGCTTTGACTCTTGGCTAAGCTATCCTACGAGACACCACTTTAAAATAGTTTTCGCACACGAGTCCACTAATCACCAACACAATACTCCACCGGGGATCCTCCCTCCTCATCCTACGAGAGGGCCATCCTCGGTACTCACACTTATCTTGAGTCTTTTAGTAGTAACCATTAACTTGTCTATGAACTGTATAGGCAACCAAGTAGTCCTTTACCACGGACGCGGCTATTCGAATAGATGATGTTAACCCTGCAGGGGTGTACTTCTTCATACATGCTCTCACCACTTATCGTCGTTTACATGACATGTACTCGGCAACCTTCAAGCGGAAGCCCAACGAGGGTGTCGGCCACGGCCTACCTAAACACTCAAGTCTCTAGTCCATGTTTATCGCCTATCCAGGTTCCATCCGCAGGGAGTCCGACCGAGGTTTCCACATACAGCCCCGAACGATGTGAACAGGGTTCCCGAGACACCAAACAGGTGACTCGGTACACCGTGCCATGGTGTATCTACCGCATCATAGCCCACCCCTAGGGTCAGCGCTACGCACGGCCGCCAACACATAACCTACAAACACCAGAAACTAATTGCAACTCCTGGACAGAGTACTAGGGTGATTAAGAAGCCGAGAGGGTCCATTGGTTTCGGGCCCAATGTATGGTAGTAACTGATTCTTGAATCACACATACATATCTCAGTTCTTAGGACGGCCTCAATGAAACAACCCGCCATGTACTCCTACATGGACTCTCATCGATACCTTTACCAAAACATGTTCCACACATCCCTCACATTACCGATGTAATCATTTCACTCTAGCCCAACATACAGATGAATCAGACCTGACACAACTCTAAGCATAGCAGGCATAGCAAGGTAGGAAACACATACATGGCTCAATCAACCCCTACACATGCTAGTGGGTTTCATCTAGTTACTGTGGCAATGACAGGTCATGTAGAGGATAAGGGTTCAACTACCGCAGCACATAGCAGTTTGAAACGTTGTTGTCTTATTGCAGTAAATGAGAGCAGAAGCGAGAACATGGGATTGTATCGATATGATCAATGGGGCTGCTTGCCTGATGGAGAAGTAGTAGGATACTGCCCTTCAGCTGGATACTCGGAAATATCCTCGGAGGCAGAACCTACCACGAATGACACCACAGAACACAATCATCACATGGCAATATGCAACAATATGATGCATGCTATGACATGGCAATATGAGGTGTCCTGCCTAATGCAACGTGAAACAAGTTGGTTTGGGTCCATTTGAATCAAAGATTCAAATGGAAGCTTATGTTCTTAACCCTTGTAAGTGTATTAGCTTGTTTCACCTAAACAGCAAGGTTAAAGTGTTTTGTCATTCATGAAACCATTATAGATGGAAAGATTGAATTTTTCTGATCAAATTTCGTATATAAATGTTTGCATTTGGAGTTACAGATTAAAAGTTATGAATTTTTGAAGTTTGTAATATTTTTTGGAATTTCCTATATAAGAATAATTCCAGTAATTGAGTTATTGCATCAGCATTGCGTCAGGGTGACGTCAGCAGGTCAACAGCACCAGCCCAGGTCAAACCTGACTGGTGGGCCCCATCTGTCAGTGTAACAACTAACTAATAGAGTTAGTTAGTGTTTCGTTAGCACTAAACTAGGTTAGTTAGGGCCTAGGCCCACATGTCAGTGAGTCGACCTATTAACTAAAGTAATTAGCGTTAACTAATCTAATTCTAAATTAAACAAGGGCATGGCCCACACGTCAGTGACCCTGGGGGGGGTCAAACTGGGCCAGCGGAGTCAAACTTGCCGGCGAGGCCATACGCGGCGGGGCAGTGCGGGTTTTGCACTCTGACGACCAAATGGACGGGGGAGACCTCCTACGCGTAGCTGGGATCAAGCCGCGTTAAGTGGTGGCAAAGGTTGGGCTCAGGGTCGCCAGAAACGACGCCCGCGAAGAGCGTTGTGGCTTCCGGAGTTCGGGCGAGGTCGAACTAGTCGCTAGGAGGCACGGCGAGGAGCGTGCGGGGGTGCTATGGGCTCCTGCGGGTGCGTTGAAGACGATGGCGTGCTCGGTTGCGAGCCAACGTGGCTGTGGCCACGATGGCGACGTGCGCTGGCGGCGGTGGGTGCGGCCGAGCTTGGTGCGGTCGCTGCGGTGCCCGAGAAGGCAAACGGAGAGGATGGGGAGGTGGCTGAGCTCACGGGGGTCACGTCAAGGCAGACGGCGAGGTCGGGGACGAGCTGGTGTTGCGGTGAAGGCGAAGGGGGTCTCCGGTGGCCGGAGTTGGGGAAGACGGGGTCGGGGCAACTCCAGAGCGGGCGAGCACTCGGGGCTCGGCCTGCTCGACGTAGTCGATGATGGCGGAGCTCGTGGACACGGTGGTGCGGCGCGAGGACGACGGAGGGCGCGGTTACGTTGACGGTGCGGCAGCAGGGGCGTCGGCAATGGTGGGAGAGGGCGAGGGAGAGAGACAGTGGAGAATGGGTGTGTCTGTGGGGTCGGGGCGGCGACGTGGAGCTCGCCCAAGGTCCCACGGGCGCGAGCGGCAAGCAGGTGGCACGGTGGCGAGCTCTCGCGTGCCGGCGTCACCTCCTTGCTTGCTTGGCGGGGACGATGCAGCTGGCTGGCACGGGCCAGCACAGTGCGGGGCCACCAGGTGGGCCGGCTGGTGGCTTTGCCAGGTTAGTTTCCTTTCTCCCTTTTTTCTGTTTTCTATTTATTTTGTTTTGTGTTTTGAAATAGTAATAATACTATTTCATTTAGGAAAACCCTGAAAATATTCAGAGGCACATTTGAAAATATTCTCAACAGCCTAAAATTACTTTCAGGATTATTTGGGCATTTTAAAATATTTATAGGATTTAAATTTCCCAAATGCAATTAGTAATTAATTAATCCAATGACCTTATGATGTCCTAGAAAAGTGTGCACCATTTTTGTCAAAGGTTTTAACCCAAAACAAAAAGGGTGGACTTTTTAGAAGGGCATTTTAGGTTCATTGAAAAAGTTTTTAGTAAACCCTAGTTGTTCCAGGGGGGGTGCTGGGGGTTCTGTCATCCCCATTTCAGTTTTCTGGGAAAATAAACATGATGCAACACTCTAATGCATGAACTAGCTAGGGTGTGACAACTCACCCCCACTCAAAAGAATCTCGTCCCGAGATTTAGGATCCGTTGGGAAGAAGGTGGGGTACTCGAGTCGAAGACAACCCTCCCTTTCCCAAGTGGCTTATTTTTCAGAGTGGTGTGACCATTGAACCTTAAGAAACTTGATGTTATGGCGTCGAGTGGTACGCTCGGCTTGATCAAGGATACGAACGGGATATTCCTGATATGAGAGATTATCTTGTAGATTAAGCATTTCGTGGTCCACTCCACGGATAGGATCCGCGAAGCAACGCCTGAGTTGGGAAACGTGGAAGACATCGTGAACTAGATTCTGAAAAGTATTTATCTTGGGCCTTTGAGTTAAATCCTATAGTATTTGAATTGGATTATATTCATAATAATTATTTTACTAATCCAATAATTCCGAAAATTGGTGGGTGGCTCTGAATATATTACACATAGCCACATGATTATTTTTAGAAGCTAAGAAAATATAGTTTAGTGCCTAAACTAAATCAGAACACCAAAAAACAAAATAGAAAACAGAACAGAAATTATGAAAAGACAGAAACCTCACTTGGGCCACTTACTTGACAGCCTACCTGTCGGCCCACTACTATGCTAGGCCCAGCCAGCCACCGCACCGTCTTCAACCTCCTACCAGTAGGCAGGAGCGCGTGTGTCCGACGCGCATGACCACGCGCCGAGCCACGTCCTGCTTCCCGCTGCTGCCCCGACACGCCCAGACGATGCCACGGAGACGCCCGAACCCGCTCGACCTCTCTCGTGTGCTTCTCCCCTCCTATGGTCCTCTCTCCCTCTCGCGCTCGAGCACCACCGCGGTCAACGCCTCTCCCACGTCCTCCCGAGCAGCCCAGAAGCTCCACCACTTCGTCCTCGACCCCCTCACCGAGCCATGCCCCGCCAGAAGCCCCGAACGTCCTCACCAGGCTCATCTTCAACCTCCCGACGGCGAGATCGACTTTGCCACCCTGCCAACTCCAATCCTTCCCTGAGCCCGCTTCGACGCCCTCTGCACTCGTAGTGAGCTCCTACTCCTTCTCCCCCTTGCCGTTTGCTCTACTGCACGCCACACCGCGCTCGCCCGCACGCGCTGCCGCCTGAGCTCGTCGCTGCCGAGGCCACTTCCACTTGAGCTCGAAACCGAGTGCATCACCGCGCTCAGTGCATCACCACAGGGCCGTAGCGGCCATATGTTGCTCCTGCCGTGCCCTGCGGCATCGAATCCATCGACGTCCGAACTCCGGCGCCGCTCTGCTCGTTGGTGCCATCGACTCCGACCACCCCACGCCCCTCTCGTGTGTTTCCCTGGATGCGGCGCATGCCCAGAAGCCCGTTGAGCCAAACTGCAGGTTGAGAGGACGCCGGAGGGCGAATTCCGAGCGCCTCCGCCGCTCTGTGAGGTCGCCGGCGATGAGCCGCGGGTCAACTTCGGCGGGGTTGACCCCATTTTGACCAGGGTTTGACTTTCCCCTGACCCACCGACGTGTGGGCCCAGGACCCTGTTTAATTAGTGTTAGGTTTAGTTAGTGTCAATTAACTTAGTTAAGTAGATTAGACACTGACATGCGGGCCCAAGCTCTAATTAAACTTAGGTTAGTTAGGTAGTCACTGATGTGTGGACCCCACACGTCAGGTTTGACCTTGACGGTGCCCCGTTGACCTGCTGACGTCATGATGATGTCATGCTGATGCGGTATTTATGTTTTGGAATTTTAAATAAATCAGAAATGATTTAATAATTCAAAAAATTCCAGAGAATGTTTAAAACTTCAAAAATTCATAGAAAATCAACTGTAGCTCAGAATGAAATAAATTATATATGAAAAATTATCAGAAAAATTCAAGGAATCCATCTGTACCATTTTCATGCATGTTTGAACAATGTTTGTCCTCTGTTTTGGACAAAACAATTAAAGGGCATTTAAATAATCATATATGGAGTTGGAATTTGAATCATGTATTCAAACCAACTTCATTTAAATCATAGCTAGATGCATTAGCTCAAATCACAACATATTGCCATGTCATGATCATGCATCATATTGTGGCATTGCATTGATTGTGTTCTTTCTCTGTTGCCGGTATTTGTCCCCTCTCGGTAGACGATGTTCCGACGTTGTGATCATTGACACTGATGAAGACTCAATGCTATCTTCAGAAGTGCCAGGCAAGCAAAACCCCCTTGTTCATTCCAATACAATCCCACTCTCTCGCTCCTGCTCTCTTTTACTGCACTAGGACAACAATGATTCATCTATTACTTGTTGCGGTAGTTGAACCCCTTATCCTCTGCATGACCTGTCATTGCCTCAGTAAATAGATGAAACCCACTAGCATGAGTAGAAGTTGTTTGAGCCCTGATGTGCCTACTCATTCATGCTTGTTTGTCATGCCTGCTACTGCCTGGAGTTGAGTCAGGTCTGATTCATCGGGGATGAATTCGAATAGTGATGAACATGTCCTACTGTGTGTGAGCTAAGTGTGTGAACACGATTTGGTAAAGGTAGCAGTGAGAGGCCATGTAGGAGTACATGGTGGGTTGTCTCATTGAAACTGTTCCTAGGAACTGAGTTCTGTGTTTGTGATCCATGAACAGCTACTACCATGCATTGGGCCCGAAACCAATGGACCCTCTCGACTTATTAACTGCCCTTGTCCTCTATCCAGGAGTTGCAACTAGTTTCTAGTGTTTGTAGGATATGTGTTGGCGGCCGTGCGTAGCGTTGACCCTAGGGGTGGGCTATGATGCGGTAGATACACCGTGGCATGGTGTACCGGGCGCCCGTTTGGTGTCTCAAGAACCCTGCACACATCGTTTGGGGCTGTGAGCGAAACTCCGGCCAGATCTCCTCGCGGATGGAACCCGAATATGTGATAAACCTGGACTAGAGACTTGTGTGGTTAGTCAGGTCGTGGCGGACTCCCTCGCCAGGCTTCCGCTTGAAGGTTGCCGAGATACATGACATGTAAATGGTGGTAAGTGGCGAGAGCATGTGTGAAGAAGTACACCCCTGCAGGGTTATAAATGATCTATTCGAATAGCCGCGTCCATGGTAAAGGAGTTCGGAGTTGCCTGTACAGTTCATAGATAACTTGAAGTGGATACTCTAAAACTCGCAAGATAAGTGTGAGTGCTATGGATGGCCTTCTCGTAGGGAGAAGGGAGCGGATCCATAGTGGTGTATTGAATGGTGAATATGTGGACTCGTGTGCGCCACCTCAAAAGAGTTGCTTGCATCGTAGTTCAGGTTAGCCACTGAGTCAAAGCTGGCTTGCTGCAGTTAAACTCCACCCCCCCTTGTTGATACCGATGCATATGTAGTTAGTTCCGATGTAATTCTTGTTGAGTACATTTGTACTCACGTTTGCTTAGTTTATGTTTTTGCAGAGAGACTTCAGTCTCGCTAGTAGTTCCACGTGGACTTCGACGTTTAGCTTGTTACCTCAGCTACGATCTTGTGCCCTCGGCACGACCTGGTAGTTAGTCAGGCTTCTAAGCCTTTTTCATTTATAGATGTCTGTACTCAGACATGTTAAGCTTCCGCATGTGCTTTGATTTGTATGCTCTGAATGTTGGGTCATGAGACCCATGTTTGTAATATCTCGCTCCTTGAAGCCTATTGAATAAATACTTGGAGTCGTAGAGTTTTTTTGTGATGCCATGTTGTATTTACACATATCGAGCATATTGTGTGTATGATTGAAATGCTTGGTATGTGTGGGATCCGACAACCTAGTTGTTTATCCTTGGTAGTCTCTCTTATGGGGAAATGTAGTACTGTGCTTCCATGAGCCATAGTAGTCCGCTACAGCCCGGTTCACCGGAGTCCTGCTAGCCCAGCACTACTGCTCCGGAACACTTGACTGGCCGGCATGTTATTCACTTCATTCCTGTGTCTGTCCCTTCGGGGAAATGTCACGCGGTGACATCCGGAGTCCTGCCTAGCCTGCTACAGCCCGGGTTCCCGGAGTCCTGTTAGCCCAGTGCTACAGCCTGGATTCGCACGCTGCTGACCAACATGCTCGATGTTGATTCATGTATGCCTGTCCTCGTAAGTTGGTGCCACTTTGGGTTCACGACTAGTCATGTCGGCGCGGGTTCTCTGTCATATGGATGCTAGCGACACTATCATATACGTGAGCCAAAAGGCGCAAACGGTCCCGGGCCATGGTAAGGCGACACCCGTGGGAATACCGTGCGTGAGGCCGCAAAGTGATATGAGGTGTTACAGGCTAGATCGGTGTGACTTAGAATCGGGGTCCTGACATTTGGCCCTTTTCTTTTTTTTGATTTCTCTGGTTTTTGCTTTTCTTTTCTTTTTGGAGTGGTTCTGTGGCCTTGTCACCTGGGAAATCAACTTCATTTCCTCTCCCAAGTGGCTCATCATCCTAAAAACCTTGCCAAGATCATGTCACTTCACTGCTTCACCAAACCCTAATTCCTTTTTCTAGGAAATATTCCTTTTTCTATTAAAGGAATAATCCTATATGGCCTAGGTTGTGAAGCAACCTATATTTATGTCCGTCCAAAAATCCCCAAATAATTATTATAAAGTTTTTGGGTCATATCTTCCTCAAATATGGCAAAATATTTCATTGGTCATATTTCTCATCATGCTCAATAAATTCATTTCCTATTCTGTCCTAAATGGCACATTGTGAAGCAAGTGCTATTTATCTTTGCACATTTGACCCCAAACTTTTTGGACATCTTATCATGTCCAAATAATTTCCCTATGCCAAAATTCAACTTTATTTGCCTAGCCAAACTTCCTCAGTGATTTTTTCAACGTTCCTGTCTAAGGGAAGCCTTTGTGAAGGAAGTGCTAGCTAGGGTTATCCAAATGATTTTAAATTTTTCAGGACTCTTCTTGTGCTTATATTATCTCACTCCTACAAATTTCAGCCCATCCCTTGATCTATGTGAGCACAACATCAAATCTTTGATTCTGTCAATATTTCAGGTTGTGAAGCAAGTATATTTTATATTGTTTCATTTTTCTCGAAAATTTACCAGGGCATTCTCCTACCCAAATAACTTCTCTCCACCAAATTTGGCACCATTTCACCTAGCCATTATTTCTCCAAAATTATTGCTAGTTTTTGGTCAGCAATGATGTTTGTGAAGCAAGTACCATTATGGTGAATCCAATTGGTATGAAACTTTTACAACATCTTTATATGATCAAATAATCAAGCCTTGCCAAATTTGAGCTCAAGTTGATGCTTCATGTGTGTGCATTATCATGCTCAAGTTTCTGGACCATTTTGGTCAGTTGCAAAGCAATTATATCAACCATTTGTCCAAATCACCTCAAATTTCACAAGACTAGAGTCCCTCCTATCCTAAACCTCCCAGATAGCTTATTTAGCCCTTAGCATTTATCTTCTGATCACTTCATCATGGTTTAGATTGATGTAGTAAACTTCAAAGCTTACTTACCATTTACCCGATTCACTTTTAACCGAGCTACCATCGCGGGTGTAACCTACCCAGGGAGGACTTACCACTAGACAATGTTTTCCAACCCTTGGCACCTTCTCCTCGCCAGCTCACGCGGTGACGACCACTTTCGCACGCTCTGGCCGCGCCCAGAACATCTTCTTGCTCGGGCCCTTCCTCTGCTCAAAGTCTCAGCGAGCACGAGCATGTCCATCGTGTTCCCCATGTTGCCGCTGTCCTCCTAGAGCTGCCTCCCCCTCCGTCCCCTTCTTCGTCGGTGCTCGTCGCCACGCGCCCACGGGCGCACTGTGGCCGACCGAGCATTCAAGGCGTTTTGGCTCGGTTCATCGCCCTCGTCTTCCTCCCCGTGCTCCGTTGGCCTCCTCTGCCCCGTGAGACGCTCCACTGCTCCTCCCCTGTCGTCTACCAGCGAGCTCGGGTGCACGCACACGCTTCCGCGGTGCCGGCCACGCGTCTACGGCGACGCCAGCTCGGCCTCCTCCTCCCCTGCCTATATAAGGCTGTCCCGGGTGCGTTTCTCCTCACCACTCGATCTCATTCACTCCTAGCTCCCTCCCCGACCACCCAAACAAGCTCTATGAGCTCTCGTGCCTCGCCATCGCCACCATGGCCGCCGCCTTTGCTCTGCTCCGATTTCGGTGACGCAAAGCCCCATTCTCTCTCCCACCGCCCCTAGTAGATCACCCAGCCACCAGAATCCCTCCCTCGGCTCTCCGTTCGTCGCCGGAGTTGCCATGACCTCGTCCTCAACTTTCAGCTGAAGCTCCCCTTCACCGCGGCTCTCTGTTCCGTCTGCTCTGCTATTCTCCACCGTGGGCAGATCCCTCAATGGGGTGCGGCTCATCTCCCCGAGCTCGTCAGTGTGCTGCACGGCTCGGGGGATGGCCGGAGTCGGCCGGGCGAGCTTCGGCGCCGTCGACCCACTCCCTCTCCAGCGAGCAGGCGCGGGGAAGAAGAAGGAGGAGGTGGGAGGAGGGAGTTGACCAACGCGTGGACCCCACGGCCCCACCAGTCAGCGAGACAAGAGCCGGACCCGCCTCTGCTGACTAGGATAAGTGCAAGCGTATTCCACGGGAATACGTCTTCCCTATCCGAAAGCGTACTCAGGCTCCGTTGCGGTCCACTTTACGTTTTCTCAGTCGGAAAGCGTATTCTGTGAAAAAGCGCTTTCTATTTTCTCTCTCACGGGCCTATTTGGGGATATATTTTTACAGATAGGTCCCTGGCAGCAAACAGCTATAACTTTTCAACCACAACTCCAAATGAGGTGAATCCAAAGCCCACTTCTTCGTTTTGTAAAGCCCGTTCCGATAGGATCATTTTCACCATGTTTTCACATTCTAAAAATGAACATTTTGCAATTGCCCGTATTCAACCCCTCCGAGAGAGAATGTTTTTCGGTGATTCTTTTCGCGAGCTCCTCGCACCTCTTCTCGGTGATTTCTTCCACCCCAAGCAAGCCACACCCTCCTTTTGCATGATTGCAACGCAGTAGCATGGTTTAATTTATTTGAACTTGTTTAAAATATTGCATTAGCTATGTATGATTGGTTCCTGACATTTCTCGGAGTATGGTTTTGATCTAGATGTTGCCATGATATTGCTTGGAGTTCTAGGACTTATGTTTTGATGATTATGTGGAGGACATGTGTTTTGTGGTGTGGGTAAAGTGCACTAACTCTGCACAGTGTGTTTGTTTAAGCTATCGATAGCCGTGTCCTCGGTCATGGGCATGGATTCGTACTAGGTCACACCGTTCGATCAACACTCACATGACGGAATGACTTATAGGTGATTTATATGTTGATATTTTGAGCAGTACAGATTGGCAGGGTGTTGATGACGTTTGAGACCAAGTGTTGGTCGTGGTAGTGATCGCTAGAAAGATCACCGTTTGAGACCAAGTGTTGGTCATGGTTGTGATCCCCGGAAAGGTCACCGTTTGGTTTTGATCACGAGGTGATCGAGATGGTATATTGCTTGGCCGGTTATCCAAGAGAGATATGGTTATGGAGATATGAGATGGTGATTTATTAGTATTGTATCAATTTCATACCATGCTTAGTAGTTACTTCATCATGCTAGTTGTTAATTTAATTAACCTGCTAAATGCTATGTTATTGTCTTGCCTTGATGTTTATGGTTGTTGTGAGCTTGCAGGTACATTCAATGTACTGACCTGGCATGTCATGCCAGATTGCAGGTGATGCCATGATTGCTTGATTACTTGTCGATGATTGCTGTGCATGCAAGCTAGATCGTGTCCCAGCCAGAGTCCCATGCGGAGTGGAGTTCACCACCTTCATCGTTGCTCCGCTGCTAGAAGTATTCCGCTGCTTCGAGTTGTTTCGCTGCCAGCATAGAGCAAGTGTAGTATCGCAGGCATAGTGTCGCCATGCTGATGTGCTTCTTTGTAACATCAGACCCTTGTATTATTATTCTTGTAATAAGAGCTGATTTGTTCTATGTCAAGCAGTGCCGTATTCCAGAGACTTCTCCTGGATCTCTGGGCTGGAATACGGGGCGTTTCGGTTTCTCTGAGCCGGGGTGCCACAGGCTTGGTATCAGAGCAGCTCTGGCTGTAGGACGCCCTAGTTAGCGCAAGCGGTAGAAACAGGTAGAGATCGGTAGTATAGAGTTTGGCTTGTTTATTGCATATGGTTGCCGCATTTGTTTGTTGCACAGCATGCATATAGCCTTATTATTTTGCTACTGACGATTTATCTGATGAGTGTAGATGGCATCGGTTCGGATCCACTACAGCTCAGCCTTTGCCTTTCTCAAGTTTTCTTTTCTTGCTCGTTCTTTGGTGTTTGGTGTCATTTCTGTCCCAGCAGAGTGATGCCAATTTATCCTGACACGGTTTGCAAAAATGGTGATCAGGTATCGTGCCAAATTCCTTCCTTCAGCCCCATTTTGTTTCGGTGGTATACATGCTTCTACCCCCGATCATCCTTTTTCTTGTCGTATTGGCAACCCTTAACGGTCTTAGTCATCAAGAAAGGGCAATGCCAACAGACTCAGTTTCCCCGCTATCCTTATTTCTTGGACGAGTATGGATATTTTCCGTCCGCTTGATAATAATGTGGCAACGATATTTGTGTCCTGCTACATGGTTACCAAGTACGTCCTCACCTCCGAGCTAGTCCAGGTTGCTACCTGGCTAAGCTAGCACTCGGTGTAGCGCTGTTTACCCCAATTCTTCCACACATTTATTCGTCCTCGTGCATGTCGTCATAGCATGCTAGATCGTAGAACTGGAGATCCAGCGAGATTTGTGTGCTTAAGTAGGCATGCATATTGTGTGACTAGCAGTAATATGTGACACTGATTGTGTGTGAATTGATTGTTGTTGTGTGCTTTTGTTTAGTTGAGTTTTCTTTTGCTTCTTTCTTTTTGGGCCCCGGGGTTACATTATTTCCCCCTATAAAGAGTTGCTCATCAACCGACACCGGACCCGAAGCATCAGCAAGGAGTTCAAATATTTGGAAACTCATCTAAACAGAATGGAATTCTCAGCCGACTGCAGTGAAATGAGGAATATCTAATTTTGAGGCTGATAATCAATTTTTCATTAGTGTGCACTCCTCACAACAGTACTGATAACTCAAGTCTACATCAGTACAAAATCCTCATGGCAGTAATGATCAAGTCAGCAGCAAGACAAGTCAGGTACAAGATTAATTGTACATTTTCAGTCAAAGGTATGGAGCATATACAAAATTTTGGCTCAGAAATGCATGATGCTTGAAATATGTTATCATCTGAAATAAAGTCCGAATGTGATATTCTCAAGACAGTCAAACAAATTTTCTCATGCAAATAATCAGCCACAGAATATTATGGACGTGTGTGTAGATTGCAGTCTGCATATTAGTATGGAGCTTCGGATGTAAGAAACTCAGTCTTCTTCCACACGTTTTCAGAAGAAATTTATGATGCAAGGCTCCTCAATTTTCCTCACCATAATATGTGAACAATGTCTGGTCCAAGATACCCAGTCTTTCTCAACAAGGTACCTCGGTAAAAGCTTCTGACAGATGGAAATGAATTTTTCTCAACAAGCAAACCCGAGGAGATGCTTCTCAAGTACGGAAACCCAGCTTCTCCTGCACAATACTCATGTCAAGCTTCTTGTATAAGCTATAGAGCCTTCTTAGACACGATACCCAGACAAAAGATTTGAGCAGAAGCTAACGAGTCTTCCTCGGCAAGCTACATGAATGGCTTTTCTCTGAAGTGCAAGGATCAGATTTGCAATAATTTTTTCAGATATACAATGCAGTCAAAACATATGCCTACTGCAAGGATCGAGTGTTCGGAGGTATATTCTTCTTATACATATGGTGAGCATGCATCCCCAACCATATCAGTCACTCATACGAGGTACGACCAGGATCCAACAGATATACCTAAAGGAAAGTACGGATCCAATAGCCTCATGAATCATGCAAATAAAGATAAGCAAAGATACACATCTTATGTACTTACAAGGATCGACAATATCTAGGGATGACATCATAGAATCCACAGTCTTGACAATGGTCATCAAGGTCATTATTCCCACACCAGACAAGGTGATATATGAACTCTTGTCACCTTCTTGTATGATTGGACTCAGCAATGAGCTCTGTCCATCTACAAGCTCCGAACATATGTCATATGTGTGCGGACTCAGGTCTAAAAACAGGCACAAAGGAATAATGCCAACAATATTGCACTAATCACGTCCCTGGTCATACGAAGAATCAAGGATAGGTGTGGCCAAGTTATTCCAGTAAGGTATCCTCACAAAGAAAATCATGACCGTTATAGGCTGAGACTGACCGCAAAGGTAAGATGATTTTTGCACGACCATCAGGGTACGGATACCCAAATCAGTTGGAGGCCATAATTCCATATGGATCCACAAAGGCATACTCTCAGCGGCCTACTCTATTTTACAAGGATCTCATATCCCGCTGACCCGCTGGGAATGGTTAATATGGAAAATCCAAATAGGTATACCGACAAAATGAGAAAGTCAAAAACCAAACAATCAGCTCAGACCCGGTATACTCGCCAACGAAATCAAGTACACGGTCAGTCTTTCAGGAAAAGCATTTGTCCGTTAGCCCACTGTCGGGCAAAATTTCAAGATGTAAATAATTGAGGTATGACACGGCTATAACTCCATACACCGGTATATTGCTCACGACAAAAGGCAGTCGAATCTTAGGCTCATATCTCATGCTCGAACCAAAGGAAATAAATAAAAATAAATCAGTACCACCTTTGATCAGTCAAATCCTGTCAAAAGGTGGCCACAATTAATTCTCAGCATTTATTGAAACCAGAAGGCCTGCATTTATTTGAAGCAACCCCATGACAGAAGTAAAAAGGTTTTCATGACCAAAGGAAAAATTTATGGTCAGACACATTGGATATCACCGCAGGTATGAAAGAATCAACGTCAGCAAAAGGATTTGGTGTGTGAGCAAAAACCCATCAAAATTTGGGGAAAAGGTAGAGCAAACCACCCCACAGCAAGGGAGGAAAATCGTATGAAATTCTTGGGGGAACAATAAATAAAGGAAAAAGGATACCCGAGTTCGAAACGGTGTCCTAAAGTCATACTTGTTCCCTGAGCAACTAAATCTCGAGGACAAGATTTCTTTAAGGGGGTAAGAGTTGTAACAGCCTGGATTTTGGCCCTTTTCTTTTTCTTTTGATTTATCTGGTTTTTGCTCTGTTTTTATTTTTGGAGTGGTTCTGTGGCCTTGTCACCTGGGAAATCAACTTCATTTCCTCTCCCAAGTGGCTCATCATCCTAAAAACCTTGCCAAGATCATGTCACTTCACTGCTTGACCAATCCCTAATTCCTTTTTGTAGGAGATATTCCTTTTTCTATTAAAGGAATAATCCTATCTGCCCTAGGTTGTGAAGCAACCTATATTTATGTCCATCCAAAAATACCCAAATAATTCTTATAAATTGTTTGGGTCATATCTTCCTCAAATATGGCAAAATATTTCATTGGCCATATTTCTCATCATGCTCAATAAATTCATTTCCTATTCTGTCCTAAATGGCATATTGTGAAGCAAGTGATATTTATCTTTGCCCATTTGATCCCAAACCTTTTTGACATCTTATCGTGTCCAAATAATTTCCCTGTGCCAAAATTCAACTTTATTTGCCTAACCAAACTTCCTTAGTGATTTTTTCAAAGTTCCTGTCTGAGGGAAGCCTTTGTGAAGGAAGTGCTAGCTAGGGATATCCAAATGAGTTGAAATTTTGCAGGCCTCTTCTTGTGCTCATATTATCTCACTCCTACAAATTTCAGCTCCATCCCTTGATCTATGTGAGCACAACACCAAATCTTTGATTCTGTCAATATTTCCAGGTTGTGAAGCAAGTACAGTTTATATTGCTTCATTTTGCCTGATAATTTACCAGGGCATTCTCCTACCCAAATAACTTATCTCCAACAAATTTGGAACCATTTCACCTAGCCATTATTTCTCCAAAATTATTGCAAGTTTATGGTCAACAAGGATGTTTGTGAAGCAAGTACCATTTTGGTGATTCCAATTGGTATGAAACTTTTACAACATCTTTATATGATCAAATAATCAAGCCTTGCCAAA
Source organism: Triticum dicoccoides (assembly GCF_002162155.2). Lineage (NCBI taxonomy): Eukaryota > Viridiplantae > Streptophyta > Magnoliopsida > Poales > Poaceae > Triticum > Triticum dicoccoides. Next base: position 309,454,762 of record NC_041392.1, on the reverse strand, counting down.
TTTGAGCTCAAGTTGATGCTTCATGTGAGTGCATCATCATGCTCAAGTTTCTAGACCATTTTGGTAAGTTGCAAAGCAACTAATATCAACCATCGGTCCAAATCACGTCAAATTTCACAGGACTAGAGTCCTTCCTATCCTAAACCTCCCAGACAGCTTATTTAGCCCTTAGCATTTATTTGTTGATCAAGCATCATGGTTCAGATTGATTTAGTAAACTTCAAAGCTTACTTACCATTTACCCGATTCACTTTTAACCGAGCTACCACCGCGGGTGTAACCTACCCAGGGAGGACTTACCACTACACAATGTTTTCCAACCCTTGGCACCTTCTCCTTGCCAGCTCATGCGGTGAGCACCGCTTTGGCACGCTCTGGCCGTGCCTAGAACGTCTTCTTGCTCGGGCCCCTCCTCTTCTCAGTGTCTCAGCAAGCACGGGCCTGTCCACCGTGTTCCCCGCGTCGTCGCCGTCCTCCTGGAGCTGCCTCCCCCTCTGTCTGCTTCTCCATCGGTCCTCATCACCACGCACCCACGGGCGCACTATGGCCGACCAAGCATTCAAGGCGTTTTGGCTCGGTTCATCGCCGTCGTCTTCCTCCCCGTGCTTCGTTGGCCTCCTCTGCCCCGTGAGACGCTCCACTGCTCCACCCCCATCGTCTACCAGCGAGCTCGGGTGCGTGCACACGCGTCCGCGGCGTCGGCCACGTGTCTGCAGCGACGCTAGCTCGGCCTCCTCCTCCCCTGCCTATATAAGGTCGTCCCGGGTGCGTTTCTCCTCACCACTCGATCTCATTCACTCCTAGCTGCCTCCCCAACCATGCAAACAAGCTCGAGGAGCTCTCATGCCTCGCCATCGCCACCATGGCCGCCGCCTCTGCTCCGCCCCGATTCCGGTGACCCAAAGCCCCATTCTCTCTCCCACTGCCCCTAGTAGGTCACCCAGCCACCAGAGTCTCTCCCTCGGCTCTCCGTTCGTCGTAGGAGTCGCCATGACCTCGTCCTCAACTTTCGGCCGAAGCTCCCCTCCTCCGCGGCTCTCTGTTCCGTATGCTCCGCTATTCTCTAGCATGGGCAGATCCCTCAGTTGGGTGCGGCTCGTCTCCCCGAGCTCGTCAGTGTGCTGCACGGCTCGGGGGATGGTCGGAGTCGCTCGGGCGAGCTCCGGCACCGTCGACCCACTCCCTGTCCAGCGAGCAAGCGCGGGGAAGAAGAAGGAGGAGGCGGGAGGAGGGAGTTGACCAGCACATGGACCCCACGGCCCCACCAGTCAGCGAGACAAGAGCCGGCCCCGCCTCTGCTAACTAGGATAAGTGGAAGGGTATTCCACTGGAATACATCTTCCCCATTCGAAAGCGTACTCGGGCTCTGTTGCGGTCCAGTTTATGTTTGCTCAGTTGGAAAGCGTATTCTGTCAAAAAGCGCTTTCTGTTTCCTCTCTTAGGGAGCTGTTTGTGGATATATTTTTACAGATAGGTCCCTGGCAGTCAAACAACTATAACTTTTCAACCACAACTCCAAATGAGGTGAATCCAAAGCCCACTTCTTTGTTTCGTCAAGCCTCCGATGGAATCATTTTCACCATGTTTTCACATTCTGAAAATGACCATTTTGCCCTTTCCCTTATTCAGCCCCTCCGAGAGAGAACGTTTTCTCGTGATTCTTTCCGCGAGCTCCTCGCACCTCTTCTCGGTGATTTCTTCCACCCCAGGCAAGCCACACCCTCCACTTGCATGATCGCAACACAGTAGCATGGTTTAAGTTATTTGAACTTGTTTAAAATATTGCATTAGCTATGTATAATTGGTTCATGGCATTTCTGTAGTATGGTTTTGATCTAGATGTTGCCATGATATTGCTTGGAGTTCTAGGACTTATATTTTGATGATTATGTGGAGGACATGTTGCCTTTGGATTCTTAGTGGCTATTTTGATTAGTTCATAATGGTATTATGCTTTGGAGTATTACTTTGGACATCATGTTGCCTTTGGATTATTAGTGGCTAGTGGTAGTTTCATCATGATGCCAGTTGATATTATGCTTTGGAGGTTATGGGCACGCACTACCCTGATCAGGTAGGCGTACATAAACCTTGTGTGTCCATTGTTGTTATTATGGAACTGGTCCCCATGAGGGACGTTTTGGCCACGATGGTGGTCGTTGTGTCTTTGGTAGACACGGGACCACCCAGGACTAGCCCGGTGGGGAGTGAGTCGAAGTGGCCCGGAGAGTGTCATGGCAGTAGATCGGTTTTGTCGGAACGCCGTTAGTCCACCCGAATGGGAGTGCGAGGCCATGGGTTCCGTGGTGTTGTAAAGTGCGCTACCTCTGCAGAGTGTGTTTGTTTAAGCTATCGATACTCGCGTCCTCGGTCGTGGGCATGGGTTCGTACTAGGTCACACCGTTCGATCAACACTCACATGACGGAATGACTTATAGGTGATTTATATGTTGATATTTTGAGCAGTACAGATTGGCAGGGTGTTGATGATGTTTGAGACCAAGTGTTGGTCGTGGTAGTGATCGTCGGAAAGATCACCGTTTGAGACCAAGTGTTGGTCATGGTTGTGATTGCCGGAAAGGTCACCGTTTGGTTTTGATCACGAGGTGATCGAGATGGTATATTGCTTGGCCAGTTAGCCAAGAGAGATATGGTTATGGAGATCTGAGATGGTGATTTATTAGTATTGTATCAATTTCATACCATGCTTAGTAGTTGCTTCATCATGCTAGTTGTTAATTTAATTAACCTGTTAAATGCTATGTTATTGTCTTGCCTTGATGTTTATGGTTGTTGTGAGCTTGCAAGTACATTCAATGTACTGACCTGGCGTGTCATGCCAGATTGCAGGTGATGCCATGATTGCTTGATTGCTTGTCGATGGTTGTTGTGCATGCGAGCTACATCGTGTCCCAGCCAGAGTCCCTGCGGAGTGGAGTTCACCACCTTCATCATTGTTTCGCTGCTAGAAGTATTCCGCTGCTTTGAGTTGTTTCGCTGCCAGCATAGAGCAAGTGTAGTATCGGAGGCGTAGTGTCGCCGTGCTGATGTGCTTCTTTGTAAAATCAGACCCTTGTATTATTATTCTTTTAATAAGAGCTGATTTGTTCTATGTCAAGCAGTGCCGTATTCTAGAGACTTCTCCATGATATCTGGGCTAGAATATGAGGCGTTCCAGTTTCTCTGAGCCGGGGTGCCATAGGGATGATGGGAAGGAAAACCCGTTCACGTGGCTGGGCTTTCTAGTGCACCCAGATTGTGGTGCGACACGTCCGTTCGACTTCAAAACTCAAACTACCCTTGTACAATATTGGCTTGTAGCAAAGTTACTATTTAAAAAAAAGGCCACCGTGCGTTCAGCCGGGATCGAACCCACAAAACGAGGTATACACTCCCGTGACCACTATTAGTACTTGTTGGAGTACAACGCAACCTAGAATTTCCTTTTGTCACTAGTAGTACATTGTTCCTTACAAGAAACCACTAATAATGCCAAGAAACTACTACCACTTGCATACGTGGCAGACTTAAGATAAGACTACGTTATCAACCATTGTACATGCCCTTACCAACCAGCCCTACCAAGAAACGACTACTCTACAAAGTGCCATTATAGGCATGTTTCAACCCATGTTGCCCATTAAGTCAACGCCTTCTATTCGACCGGCAAGTTAGGCGTTATGACTTGTGGGACCTACATGTCAGTCTGCACAAAAATCCCCGAGTGACCTCCTACCTCCGGCCCGTCCACCTAGTAATCCTCGGCCATGGGACGCAGCTACCGCCGCCGGCAGAAGGCGAGGTCAAAACCCGCCGGCGGTGTGGAGCCCATCTTGCGGTAGCCCAGATGCCAGCTCCGCCCGGCGCTCGTGGCCGCTAGATAGCCAAGATAGCTCCGTTCATCTCCTTGTCTGCAAGGTTTGCTAGCTAGATTGGCATGGCGGCGTGGCGACTTGCTCGCGCCCGCCACGCTAAGGCCATCCATCTGGCTCGAGCGAAGGCCAGCGCGGAGGCTTGCTCGCGCGTGAGTCACGCTCGGGCCAGCCCGTCAACCCGTGTGGAGGCTAGTGCGGAGTCCGACCTGTCCAGCGGAGCGGCGACCAACTCGCTCATCACCGGCACCACTGACGCATCAGTACTGTTTGAAGTAATGTTTAGGAAAAATATTGATTTTGGGGGGGGGGGGTAACAGGATAGAAGGTCAGATGGGTCCGTCGTGTCAACGGTCAAACAAAATGTGTTGGTTTAAGCTGCCTCGTCGGCACGGACGTGTGGGCCAACCCTGTCATAAACGGGTTTAAGCGAGCCTAATCGGCACTAGGTAGTAGTTTTTGGCGCGAATTAAGAAATTTTGGGTATGTTTTTGCTATTTTTTGTACAATAGTTTCTTCCTAGGGTTGGTTGAAAGTGGTAGTTTTTTGTTAAATACTCTATATATTGTAAGTAGGAGTGAAAGTTAAGCTTTGGCAGCCAATAAGCAAGGCTAGTTACATAGTGCTTATGTGTACGTGATTGAAAGTAAATATTAGCCATGAGTGACTAATATCTTGATAGAAAACTCGAAACTATGGAAATACTAGCAATGTTCAGGTGCGTTGCAACGGATCATAATTAGAATAATACTTATTCACAAACTTGATACAAAACACTCTCATTTTGATATACATATATCACTAGAGATATATTATGTTTCAATCGGAATATATTCCTTGGGCTGTTTTGGTGAGGTGAGGGACGGATGTGGTTGGTTTTAAGATACTAATTATGGGCTTTTCTACAAATTGGTAGAGAAGTAGGATGTTGGTGAGAAAAGGCAACAACTTACCTCACAGTCATTAGATGTAGATCTAATGGTTAGAAATGACGGATGGCAGACACACCATCATCACCAACTTAGTCTTCTCTAGGAGTACTAGCAAGATGTTTGTGCATTGAACAGAACATCAAGATGCATTTTTTTTATAAAACACTTGTTGTGATTGACCCATGCAGGAGTAATCCCATGTGTAAAAACTAATGATATCTCGAGAAAGAGGAGATAAGGTGAAGAGGGGTGGGGCGTGGTGGTGATTGGTGGTCGGACTGAGCGGAGGCATGGGGATGGACGACGCCGGCAGCGGCCACTAGGCCAGTTTGTTCCAGAGGCTTCCTTTTTTAATTGCTCAACAATGAGGTTGTTGGAGATAAGGATGAACGAGGGAAAGACCTTGTCTGCAAATGTGGAGAGAGGTGCGGGTATCTTTTAGTTTAATTTCCATCCATCAGATATAGATCAGACGGTCTATATTGCAAGATGGCATGCGTACCATCATCACCAACTCAGTTTTTATATAAGAGAAGAAATATAAGTACGGAGATACAAACGTATTACTGATACTTGTTTCCGTAAACTATGATCTACATTCTATTCAATGGCTCAGCATGTGGGGCCTTAGCACAATGACTTCTCGACTGTGTAAAACAAAGGTTTTCCCGTTGCCGATAAGGAGGGGGGTGACGGTGGCGCGCTTTCGTCTTGCTCTAGTCCTAGTAGTCATACTAGGTGGTCTACGCACGTGTAGATTTATTCTTATTCACGTCTCGTGTTCGTCGTACTACCATGACTGTTGATGAATAGACGGTAAGTTATTCACGGGGAAACCCTTGTTGAGCATGTTTGCGAGAGAGAGAGATAGTGTGTGTGTGTGATATTTCTGGAGACTGAGGTAATGATAAGAGATTCTTTGTGTGGAGGGTAGAGAGAGACTTGTACATGGGGCTTTGTGTTGTGTAACGTGGAGACACATAGACATAATCAGAGAGCGAGTGTGTGAGATACACATGCAGACATGGGGAGAGATGTGTGAGTTAGAGATATGGAGAATTTTGTTGTGCATATGAGCTAGAGAGAGGGGGGGTATATACATACGTATAGCTGGAGAGAATATGCAAGGGTGTGTGTGTCTTAAAAGAAGGATCCAGATCGATGGGTGTTTGTGCGTTTCTGTGTGTGTTTGTGCGCGCGTTTGTGTGTGAGAGGGAGTGTGCGTATGTGGAGTAGAGAGACCACTAATGATGTAAACCTAGTATAAGGGAAGGGGGAATGGTATGACATGTGTGTCAAAGAGAGACAAAGGCATGTGTAGTAGCGGGATAACATGGGTGCGGGCGGGGAGCAGACTATTTGGAAGAGACATCGAGTGTGTGTGGGAGAGGGGTGCGAGAGCAAGAGAGAGAGAGAGAGACGGAACAGAGAGAGGGAGAGAGGAAGAGAGGGGGAGAGAGGAGTGATTTGCGTCCATAAGTGGCGTATAGATAGGGAGACAATGTTGATGTTGTTTGAAATTGGCCTATGTACGACGCAAGGGAAGCGAGTCATCGTGTGTGTGATAGGGACTTCATGAGAGATCTAGAATAGATGGTGTAGAGAACAACGTGCGAGATTGAGAACGATGATACATTAGGGAGCTATGGAAAGAGTCACGGCATATATGTATACAGGGAAGGAGCTGGGGCGGTGTGGGGACCCCGACTCATAAGTCGTGATCACCGAATGCACGTGTATAGTGATCCCAGAGATCAATGCTCACTGAACACACATAAGCTGAATAACAAGAGTCTTACATCCATACATACCATCTTACATAAATTCTGACCGCTATGGTCGAGTCTTGAGTATAACTTCGTAGCGGAAATCTTCGTCGATAACTTGGACCCATGCCATCTGCATTAACCCTATAGGCATTCTGACTGGGAAGCGTCCTAGCTCGCATGTTCGTCACCGAAGTATTCTTCATCATATCTTGTTCTTTCATGCCTAGCCAATAAAATAACCAGTGTCAAGACAATGAGTACTTTGAATGTACTCGCAAGCAACCCAAGGGTGATAACATAATAATTATGCAAGGCTCTACTGCTAATTTGGCATTTTTGCGGAAAGCTAGTTTTTCTCATCCAAGTATGATCATCATTTATCAAGGACATGAATGTGTTTGCAACAAGTATCAGGAGGTTACAGACATCAACATCGAGAAAGAGTTATGAACAACTCATGCTCAAGCTCACCGTGACTTTCTCACGAATCAGGTCAACGGATTTTCCAGAAACTTATGGACATAGTCTAAGCAGCACCACCCAACTGTCCTTGATCATGGACACGGCTATTCTAATAGTTTTACACTCTGCAGAGGTTGCACACTTTACCCACAAGATCCGAGGAACTTCCGTGTCATCCATGACCCGCGGTACCTCAAGTACCTGGGGTAAGCACACGATCACTATCTTTCCCTAGACGACATTAACATAGAGTCCATTCGATTGGTAGTAACCTCCGTGCCCGACATTTCACATCTTAAAATTATGGAGCCTCGCTCCCATATTCATCACATACCACAAGCACGGGGTACCAACGGTGTGTCCGGTGCCCTGTGAAAATAGTCATGGCCGCCCTACTTAGCATGACCCCGTCCTGAGAGAGTGCAACAACAACTCTCCTGTCACTAGTAATGCGGGATCCAAGCTAGTATCAGCCTAGGTAATCAATAATGCCCTTTCCCATATAAGGGTAGAGTGGTTGCGCAGGTAAAGTTGGGTCAGTCGACAAATCTTAAATCTAATCCGTCTCTGTAAACAGCACTTTTATCAAGCCTCAGTACACTACTTCTCCAACAAGTAGTGACCTAGTTCATCATCATCTCCCAGGGCATCAGTGGCACCCACTCGGGCTGTTTGCAAGTATGTCAAACCACACTTGTTTCTTTCCATGCATAACTCTGACCCACTTTGCGTAGCCATTTACTATAGCATATTTCTACAATCCATCAACACAACTCTAAACAAGGATAGAGTCATGAACAATGCAAGTTTCAACGGGCATGCAACAGAGGCAAGCCCAGAAAGGTTGCCATTCAAGAACCATCATGCACTCGATTAAACAGTGAAAATGTTCTCATGATATAAAAGGGTTCAACATGGTCAAAGGGCTCCTTGCCTGGTTCATCAGAGTCTTCAAATCTTCTGATCCATCTCCGAGTATTCTGTCTACTTCGTCAACTAACGTTGGAAACAATCATAGTAAGCAACACAACAAGGCAGAAAATAAAAGTGCTCCAAAAATATTAATTGGAATTTTCTAGGATACCTTTGGTCATATGAGGAATGACCAAAGTGGTTTCATTGGGATTGGGTCAGTGGATATTTCTGAACATTTCAATATGATGGAATCAATGGAATTATGGATTTGCAAGAAGTGTACATAAATATATTTTTGAAAAATGAGCAGAGGCACCCATTTAACAAAGGATTATTTTAGAAGCATCTAGGATTTGGAGTCAAAATGAACATTCTACGGATTTGCATAGTTGACAAACATGAAGAAATGGCTCATTATTTTGTAGGGCACATAAAGTATTAATAAAAATGTTCATAACCTAACTTATAAACTCAGGAGCATCTAGAAATTTGAATCGTGGCATTTGGATCAAAGATGATCTCTATGTGATTTTCTAAAGTTCATCACAGAAATGGAAAATGGGATTTTATTTAATTTGTGTGAGGAAAGTTCTTCTGGAAATGTGCATGTTGCACCAAAAGGTATATCATAATTTATGGAGTCACCAGAAATTTGAATCACTAGATTTGGAGTGCATTTGAATATTTGGGAGATTTTACAAGTTTCTGGAAAAAGAAAAAGACAAAGGAAGGGGGTTTATACCTATACTATGCACTGGGTGCAGCATAGCGCCGCAGCGCGCTGGGCCAGCCCAGCGGCTCGGCCACGCAGATGATAGGGCGACGTCGAAGGCGCCCAGGCGGAGTGCGCCTTCGCTGCGGGGAAGCGGGAGAGGTTGAACCCGCCTCCACTTGCCAGCGTGGCCCGCTGGCTGGGCCACTGATGAGCAAGGCCCGCCTGCAGGTTCGTCCTCAACCTCCCGCGTGGGCGCGAAGGGAGACAGAGAGGCGTTTGACATCGGCCGCCGGCGCTACAGGGCGTATCTGGCGATGCTCCACCCACCGGCGTGCTTAGAGGAGAGAGATGAGCTAGGGAGACCCCACCACGGGTGCCTGCGTCACCGGATGGGAGCAGGGCTTCGCCCGCGGCGGATGGTGGCGCCGGGCGAGAGGGATTTTGGGCTTGCGGGGCACTAGAGGAGGAGGTAAAGGGCGGAGGAGCCTCGACGGCGTGCGGTGGCTCCATTGGAGTCCAAAGGAGGGGAGGGGAGGCTTCGGTTTGCGAGAATTTGGGCGGAGACCGACGGCGGCACTCCGTCCATGGAGGGAGCAGGAGGGCACGAGAGGAGGTGAAGGTTGGTCGAGGGGTGCACGGGAGATAGAGAGAGCAAAGGAGTGCAGAGGGAAGTCAGGGGTGGCCTTATATGGCGAGGCCACAGCTCACCGTGGATGCGGCCTACGGGCACCTGCGGAAATGGCCGCGGTGGCCATGGGAGGAGGCTCGGAGTTGTCTGCGGCGCTCGTGGGCGTGGTCCAAGTCGGGGGAGAAGGAAAGGGGGAGCGGGGCGTGCTCCAGGAGAGGAACAGGAACTAGTTCCCACAGGGCACGGGACAGCCAATTCATCACATGACATATACATGGTGGATACACCCAAAGAAAACGACGACGACGAACGGGAGGAGACAGCGGAGGTTGACCTCTCCGAGAAGCAAACAAAGCGTCGGCGTAGGCGCCGCTCCAAATCCCGCCTCGGCAAAAATAGCGATAACAGCGCAAGAGAAAATGACACTCCAGTCGACTCCAAAGGAAACGACGACCACATTGCCCCGGTGGCAGAGCACGATGAAGCAGCAAACGGCGAACATAGTACAGATCCGACGTCCGAACACACCGACACCAAGGATAAACCTCATCAAACCCCCTCTGGGGAGGAAAACAGTCCGGACGAAGATTCACATATCATCCCGGAAACACACTTGGAGCAAGAGAACCTCCGCAAAAGGCTTATTGCCACAGCGAGGAGTCTAAAGAAGCAGAAGCAAAGGCTTAAGGCCGCACAAAATATGCTCAATAGCAGGTGGAACAAAGTGCTCGACAACGAAGAAAAGTATGGTGGAAGTTACCACACAAAGAGCTATGCAAAGCGCAAGCTATTACCTGAATTCGACGATGAGGCCTTAGAACCCACATAGCCGAAAAATAATATGGCCAACCAGCCGGATCAACCACCTTGCGACCGCGATAGAGTGGCTAACAAGGTCACACATAAGTCAGCACACGATCTACATGAGGACTTGCGTCAAAAATCCAGTATGACTAGATCCATCTATGGATCTAGGAAGCATGCTCCAGCACAAAATCAAAACCGAATACTACAACTGTACGAACGCCATGATACACCCAAATACAGGGGTCCCGCACACCCCCTATGTTTCACCAATGAGGTGCTGGACCATGAATTCCTAGAAGGATTCAAACCAGTGAACATATAGGCGTACGACGGGACCACAGACCCTGGGGTCTGGATTGAGGACTTTATCCTCCATATCCATATGGCTCGCGGAGATGATCTCCATGCCATCAAATACTTGCCCCTCAAGCTTAAAGGACCAGCTCGGCATTGACTGAAAAGTCTCCCCGAAAACTCAATTGGAAGTTGGGAGGAGCTCGAGGACGCTTTTCAGGCTAATTTTCAAGGGACCTATGTCCGGCCTCCAGATGCAGACGATTTAAGTCACATAATTCAACAGCCCGGAGAGTCAGCCCAAAAACTTTGGATCATGTTTCTCACTAAGAAGAACCAAATCATCGACTGTCTGGACGCCGAATCCTTAGCAGCTTTCAAATACAGCATCTGAGACGAATGGCTCGCCAACACCTCTGCCAAGAAAAACCGAGAACAATGGCAGCCCTGACCACCCTCATGACCTTCTTTTTCGCGGGCGAAGATAGCTGGTTAGCCCGTAGTAGCACTAGCAACCCAAGCACATCCGAAGTCAGGGATAGCAATGGAAAACCATGACGCAATAAAAACAAGCGTTGAAATAAAGAAGATAGCCTAGATAATACAGCAGTAAACGCCGGATTCAGGGGCTCTTGACCAGGTCAGCGGAAAAAGCCTTCCAAAGGCAGCAGAGATGGACCATCTGGCCTAAAAAGGATTCTTGAGAAACTATGTCAGATTCATGGCACCCCTGATAAACCTGCAAATCACACCCACAGAGAATCTCGGGTCTTCAAGCAGGCCGGTAAGCTAAACGCCGAACACAAGGGGGGGAGACACCAAGCGAGGACGAGGAAAAACCTCGCCAGCAAAGCACTGGAGGACAGAAAAAATTCCCACCAGAAGTTAAAACAGTAAACATGATCTAAGAAGCAAACATGCACTCTGAGACATACGCGCCATAGAGCCCGTCACCCCTAAGTTCAACCCTTGGTTGGCCTGCCCGATCACTTTTGATCGCGGGGATCACGCGACAAGCATCCGACATGAAGGATTGGCCGCCTTGGTGTTAGACCCAATAATAAATGGATACCATCTCGCACGAGTCCTTATGGACGACGGTAGTGGTCTAAATCTGATATATCAGGACACAGTCCGCAAAAGGGGGATAGACCCGACAAAAATCAGCCGCTGCAATACTACCTTCAAGGGAGTAATACCAGGCCAAGAGGCCCACTGTACGGGCTCTCTATTACTAGGGTTGTATTCGGTTCTTCTGACAACTTCCGAAGCGAAAAGTTAACTTTCTACATCGCTCCATTCCGAAGTGGCTATCAAGCACTACTCGGATGAGCGGCTTTCGCTCGTTTTAATGCAGTACCGCATTACGCTTCTCTCAAGCTCAAGATGCCCGGTCCACGTGGCACCATCACAGTTAGTGGAAATATTGAGCGTTCTCTACGTGCGGAAGAATGTGTGGTGGCTTTAACAGCCGAGCACTACGACCTCACCAACCAGAATAAATGACAGGTCATCAAGACCATGGACACGGTTAGACGAGTCCGGCGCATCACTACAAATACATGAGATTGGTTTGATGGTTAAACCCTCATAAACGGTACAAGGGGCTTCCCGCGTGTAATCAGGGCTAGCTCCGCTCAACTTGACTTATCTTGAATTTTAATGGTTTATTGATAATAACCAATTTTCTTGCACGGCAACTTTCACTTAAGTTCTTATCTTTTACAGATGACAATTGTGCTACACCCATCCAGGACACGGCACAACGGAGACACAGGCGCAGACGAGCAGCAGGGACCTGCTCAAAGGTTTCTTTTCAGATTAAGACCCTGCGTAAACCTTTTTTACTGTCTCTTGTTGTTCACATGCTCCGGATACTCAATACAACCGAGAAGGACGCTGACGTTATTGGCATGTGGCCACATCAGGATATTTCACGTACCTGGACACTCGGGGTTTATTATCAAGGGCATTGTTCAGCCCGTCATATGTTATAAAGACCGAATACCTTAGGGAGTGTTCGGCGTCGCAAGTTTGGCCTTATATGCATCAGCTCCGAATCATGTCTTTGGTCAAATGTTGGGTTTGCCCGGCTCCTATGTTTTGGTACCTTACGTTCCGCTATATCGGCTAAGGTAGCACTAGGAGAACTATTGTGATTGTGCACTGGTTCATCCGGATGAGCACCTGAGTAGAGAAAGCCAAAAACTGACTGTCATGATACAGCGCGAGACTGGTCAACCACTCGATGACTTAGCGGAATCTTCGGGATTCCTCTGCATTAACAAGGGGCCGTTTCCCGGTCATGTACGTACGCGCCCCATATTCAGATAAGCGCGGAGGTACTAGGGGCTATCTAGTAGCCGCAGTCAAACTCCTATGGCTAAGTGAAAGTGTTAAAGCAATATAGTCCGATTGCCTTGTTCGTTGTGCTACCACCTCCTTAATGGACCAAGATGTTGGATCAAGTGTGAATACGCGTTTTTTGCGAACACCCCCGCATTATATGCATGGGGGCTGAAGCCGACGACTGCAAACTTTCAGGTTATATACATATATACATAAACGGCCGCACATGAGGCATCATAATACTTTCAGGCAAAAGTATAAACACAACCTTCATAATTAAATAAAATATTGTTTTTACAATGGGAATACATGTCACTAGAACATAATATTCTTTGAGCACTGCGCCTCTGTCGAACGAGCGCCTTCAAGGACCTCTTCAAAGTAGTGCTCGGCAGCTACTCGGCCCACGGCCGAACCCTGTGTTGCAATAGCAGTGGCCTCCATATCTGCCCAATATGTCTTGACACGGGCAAGTGCCATCCGCGCACCCTCTATGCACGCCGACCTCTTCATAGCGTCGATGTGCGGCACAGCGCCAAGGAATTGTTGCACTAAACTAAAGTAACTGTTCGGCCTTGGCCCTTCCGGCCATAGATGATCCACAACAGACCTCATGGCAAGTCCGGACAACCTATGGAGCTCGGCCCACTCGGCCATTCGCTCATTCAACAGCAGCGGACGCACTGGAGCATGGAACTGTGACCAGAACAGCTTTTCCACTTCACGATCATTTTGATCCTTGAAGTACTCGGCCGCATCAGCAGAACTGGCTGCCAAATCCACGTATGCATCTACAGAACTCCATTGTTCATCAAGAGGGGCATACTTTGGATCTCCGAACTTAGTCCGCAATAAAAAGGGCTTCCCAGCCGCGATATCTCCAGCTTGACGCAGCTCCTCCTTCGTCGCTCTGATTTTGTAGTTGATTTCCTTGGCTGCTACCATGGCCTTCTCCAGGTCCGTCGCCTTCGCTCGGCTTTCTTTTTCAAGAAGCTAGTAACGGTCGGCGGCATCTTTCAGCTCAACGGCCATCTCAGCCATTCTTTCCTTGCTTTGGCAATGTGTGGCCTGTTCGGCCCTCAGCTCTTCGACCGCCTTTAAAGCGGCCGCATTACTATTCCTGGCTTGTTCCTTGGCTCGGGCAAGTTCCGCCCAGAGGGTCTCCACGGTGGCAGCTCCATCTGCAGGCACACCATATTAAAGATACTAGCATCATGCTCCTCTTACTATGAGTTGATCACCGGAGAAATCACATACCTTGTGCCTCGTCAAGCCGCTTGTTGACAAGCATGATGTCGGCATCTGCCACATCAAGTTGCCGCTTTAGCTCGGCAAACTCATCAGTCCGGCCAGCCATCAGACCTTCAGCAACCTGCACATGAAGGCAATCTGATTATTTCCTGTGACTATGATCCTCTGTTTGTCGTCGTTTTCGACGGCAACCAGAGTATCAGGGGCTACTATCTGCATAGGGCACACCTAACGTGTGCGGTACTGTCAAAAACATACACTATTTCACGTACCTCAAAGCCTTTCAACAGACTCATGAAATCTTCACGCAACCCGCTTTCGGCGGATGAAATCCTTTCAATTACCATACCCATTAGCGTATGATGCGCTTCTGAGATGGCCGCTTGCTCTAGAAGATCCTTAAGTGCGTCCGACCGCACACTGTACATTTCCGGATTCTTTCAGTTGCTCTCTTTAGGAGCTGAATACTGATGACTTTGGGTGGCCAAAGGATTACCCTCTGGCCTTGGCAAATCAGAAGAAACCCACCACGACGACACTTCAGGGTGGCCCGCCTCATGAGGCGGGGAGGCGGGGTGGCAGGGGGAGGTGTTTCGCTCTCCATCATCTCCGGAAGAAGATCCCCTGAAGACGAACTCTGTTGAGAAGGGCTACGATCCGAACTGCAAGATATATGCTTCGGTTATTATCTTCAGAAGTAATTTAAGATATTTTTACTATTAAGTACCCTTTTACTTACAGCTTGGTAGAGGGCTGATCCCCTTGCGGACACTTGTAACACCCCGGATGTAACTTTCCCAATTTGTACTCCAACTCTTGTCCGTTTCCGGCGTTAAGTTATTTTATTTCCTCGGGTTCGGGTTTTTGCCTCCGTGTGTTGTTATCGTTGTCATGCATCTCATATCATGTCATCATGTGCATTGCATTTGCATACATGTTCATATCATGCATTCAAGCATTTTCCCCGTTGTCCGTTTTGCATTCCGGCGCTTCGTTCTCCTCCGGTGGTCATTTCTACCTTTTCTTTCGTGTGTGGGGATTAAACATTTCCGGATTGGACTGAGACTTGCCAAGCGGCCTTGGTTTACTACCGGTAGACCGCCTGTCAAGTTTCATACCATTTGGACTTCGTTTGATACTCCAACGGTTAACCGAGGGACCGAAAAAGCCTCGTGCGTGTTGCGGCCCAACACCCCTCCAATTTGGCCCAAAACCAACCTAAACCCTCTCCATAATCTAGAGCGTTCGATCACGATCGCATGGCCGAAAACCGCACATCATTTGGACTCTCCTAGCTCCCTCTACCTATAAATATAGCCTCCTCCCCAAAAATTTCAGATCAAGTCGACCCTAACCCTAGCTCCCCGCTCCTCTCCGCGCGCCGGACGTGTCCGCCGGCGCCGGACAATGTCCGCCGGCGCCGGACAATGTCCGCCGGCACCGGACAACGTCCGCCGCCGCCCGCGCCCTCTCAGCGATCGCCATGTGGCGGCTCCACCGCCTCCCACCGCGCC
>NC_041392.1:309359873-309438971 GCF_002162155.2 Triticum dicoccoides | reverse complement strand
CGGCGCCGCCGCATCTGCGCGCTGCCCGAGCTCGTCGCCGGCCGCCGTGGCTCCGACGCCCCGCCGATGCTGCCCTCCGCCGCTGCCTCGCCGTCCCCTCCCTCCTCCGGCCAGATCCGGTCGACAAGCGACTGGATCCGGCGACCTCGACCTCGCCGGCCGCCGTCTTCGAACTCCGGCGAGCAGCGCCGCTGCCTCGTTTTGCGTGCCCGGGTCAAACCCTAGATCCGGAGGTGTTTTTTTCTTCCAAGTCCCTATTTCCACAGATCCATATGCTCCTGTTCATGGCCTCATAACTTTGCATACGTAGCTCCGTTTTGGGCATATAGCATATCAAAATGTTCATCTCAGAGAGTACATCATTTCATTCTATTGCATCATTTTCATTTGAGTTCATCTTGATGCCCGAAGTGCTGTTAGAAGAGGGCTAGTTGAGATAATTGTCAGATATGTTACTTCATTTAGCTTTTTGTCATTTTTGCCATGATTATTGTGTGCATTCTATGCCCATGAGTTCTACATATGTTTTGTTAAGGGTCTTGTCATATTTCTAGAGGTGCAACCCATGTATTTTTGTGATGTGTGTGGTGTCTAGCACAAGCTTGCAAAGTGGTGCACTTGTTAATTCTGATTTCAGGGACTTAGCATTTCCACCAAGTCCTTGAGCTGTTTATCTCATGATGCCATATGTTCATGTTGATTCCTAGTGATCCGTGCCCCTTTTGAGGATGATCAGTAAGGATGTTTTGTTAATCTTGTAGTGCTCTATCCATCCATGTCTTTGGTTGCAATTATGGAGCACCCTAGCTTGAGTCAATCGAGCTCTACTTTTGCTACTTTGTGAATCTGGGCAGATTGTCAACTTGTTTGCAATTTTGCCGATGATGTTGTAGTTGATCCGTGCATGCTATGTTATTGTTCTTGCCATCTCTAGCTTTCATTTTGTGTATTCTTGATGGGTGTATGCTTAGTTGGTCATGACTTGCTTCGTGTTGAGTGCATTGAGCTCGTAAAAATGCCTACTTGAGTTATGTTTCAGCATATGCCAGTTTTCACCAATTCTGAAAACTGATTATGTTTTTGCCATGTTCACATGCTTGCAATTGTATTTTCAGGTCCTTTTTGGCTCAAGGTCACTAAGGGACTTTCGTTAAGCTCTTTGAGTAGCTCCATTCCATGCCTTACTTTGCCATGTTAAGTTCCTTTAGCATCTAGTTTTCATGCTCTAAAGTGTGCTACCTGATCTGAAATTCCAGACAAGTGTTAATTTCACTAAGTCTGAGATCTGTTTGCCATATGCATTTTTGCCATGCTTGTTTGAACCTGTTAATGAATGAATTGGCCGTAGCTCAGTGCTAGACTTTTGTTAAGCATCTTGAATGCATCCCTGCCATGTATTTTGTTGTCATGTTTGAGTGTTGTAGCATGTTCATCTCATTGCATTTAGAAGGCTACTTGCTGTAAATCGCAGACCGGTGTCATTTTTGAATCGCTTGCCATTTTCAAACCGTAACTCTGATTCCGGGGTTCTTTATATCGTTTTCAAGCGTTTTCATCTCATATATCCAGTGGCATCCTTGGATTTCCATGTTGAGGCCAGGTTCATGCATCCCTTGTCAAATCTTGCATATGCATCCCGCATCGCATCCCGCATAGCATACCATCATTGCATCATATTATTTGAGTCTTGCACGTGGTTGATTGTGTCCTTGTTGCTTGTTTTCTTGTTTGGGTAGAGCCAGGAGACGAGTTCGCTAACGAGGAGCCCGTTGAGTTTGGTTTTGAGGATCCAGTCAACTCTGACAACTGTGCAGGCAAGATGAGCATACCCTCGAAAGCACTACTATATTTGCTATGCTAGTTTGCTCGCTCTTTTGCTATGCCAATGCTACGATGCCTACCATTTTATTTCAAGCCTCCCAAATTGCCATGTCAAACCTCTAACCCACCATGTCCTAGCAAACCGTTGATTGGCTATGTTACCGCTTTGCTCAGCCCCTCTTATAGCGTTGCTAGTTGCAGGTGAAGATTGGAGGCCGTTCCTTGTTGGAACATTTATTTTACTTGTTGGGATATCATTATATTTCCATGTTATCTTTGTGCATCTATACACTTGGTAAAGGGTGGAAGGCTCGGCCTCTCGCCTAGTGTTTTGTTACACTCTTGCCGCCCTAGTTTTCGTTATATCGGTGTTATGTTCCCGGATTTTGTGTTCCTTACGCGGTTGGGTTATAATGGGAATCCCTTGACAGTCCGTTTTGAATAAAACTCCTCCAGCAATGCCCAACCTTGGTTTTACCATTTGCCACCTAGCCTTTTCCCTTGGGTTTCGCAGACTCAAGGGTCATCTTATTTTAAACCCCCCCTGGGCCAGTGCTCCTCTGAGTGTTGGTCCAACCTAGAGCACCGTGCGGGGCCGTCCCTTGGCAACTTGGGTTACGTTGGTTCTAGTATGCTTACCTTATCCGGTGTGCCCTGAGAACGAGATATGTGCAGCTCCTATCGGGATTTGTCGGTACAGCGGGTGGTGTTGCTGGACTTGTTTTACCATTGTCGGAGTTGTCTTGAAGTACCGAGATACCGCGTCTGATCGGAACGTCTTGGGAGGAGGTCTATTCCTTCGTTGACCGTGAGAGCTTGTCATGGGCTAAGTTGGGACTCCCCTGCAGGGTTTTGAACTTTCGAAAGCCGTGCCCGCAGTTAATGGCAGATGGGAATTTGTTAATGTCCAGTTGTAGATAACTTGAACCTTAATTTAATTAAAATGAATCAACTGAGTGTGTTACCGTGATGGCCTCTTCTCGGCGGAGTCCGGGAAGTGGACACAGTGTTGGAGTAATGTTTGCGCAGGTTGTCCTCTAGTTTCTCGCTCGCGCTTTGCCTCCTCTTCTCGCTCTCTTTTGCGTTCAGAATAGCCACCATATTTGCTAGTCGCTTGCTGCAGCTCCCCATATACTTTTACCTTGCCTTACCTATAAGCTTAAATAGTCTTGATCGCGAGGGTGCGAGATTGCTAAGTCCCTGTGGCTCACAGATTACTATTACACCAGATGCAGGGCCTGATGATTCCGCTCCAGGTGACGCGCTTGAGCTCAAGTGGGAGTTCGATGATGACTCTCAGCGTTACTATGTCTCCTTTCCTGATGATCAGTAGTGGTGCCCAGTTGGGGGTGATCGGGACCGTGTCGCATGTTGGGTTCTCTTTTATTTTGGCGCCGTAGTCAGGCCATGAGTGTTTGGATGATGTAATGTTAATTATGTACTTGATTGACGTGGCGAGTGTAAGCCAACTATGTTATCTCCCCTTTTATTACATCTATATTACATGGGATGTTGTGAAGATTGTCTAACTTGCGACATATGCCTTCAATGCGATTATGCCTCTAAGTTGTGCCTCGACACGTGGGAGATATTGTCGCATCGAGGGTGTTACAAGTTGGTATCAGAGCCTTCCCCGACCTTAGGAGCCCCATTGCTTGATCGTTTTTAGCAGCCGAGTTGTGTCTAGAAAA
This sequence comes from Triticum dicoccoides, assembly GCF_002162155.2. Lineage (NCBI taxonomy): Eukaryota > Viridiplantae > Streptophyta > Magnoliopsida > Poales > Poaceae > Triticum > Triticum dicoccoides. Next base: position 309,435,459 of record NC_041392.1, on the reverse strand, counting down.
ATGTTTTGAGTCATTTAGGAATTATATATCGGAGAGTTTAGGAATTCTTTTTTACTTCCCAGTCTCCTCAACGCTCTGGTAAGGCATCCCGACGTAGAGTTTTGACTCTTCTCTTCTCAAATTTCACTAAAAAAAATTTAGGATCACGCGGGTATCTTGGAATCGTTCCGATGGTTTTATGATGAGAACATTGTCTTGGTGCCTCCTGTCAGGGGTTTTGTGGAAGTGTCCCGGGGAGTTGAGCTCTGAGGTGTTGTCATCATAATTTTATCGATGCAGTTCTGGAATACCTGAGTTTAGTACGCCGGCATCCAAAAATTCTTTTATGCAGTTCGTTGGTGAGATAACCTCGACGCCACCTAGTACTGGGGCGGGAGTTCGGGAGTACCGCCATAACTTGTATAACGGATGCTTTTCGAAGGTTGAGGTAGATGGTTTCCGAAGGTTTCTTGGTTATGTGTTGAAGGATGGATACAACTGGATGTAGGATTCGCTAGATTTGGGTGAGATATTATGCTTCCCATGTATCCCCAACACCTGATTGCATAACCGGAAAGGTTTGGGAGTTTCATAGGTGGGAATTCTGGTAGCTCTAGTTCTTCTTCCACGGATATTGGTTTGAGACTGGGATTTCTTACCGATTATTCGTTCTTGATCCGTACCTTGTTAATTTATTTCTTTACCTTAATTCTAAGTGGCTTCTCAATTTATGGATATGTGACCATTTCAAGAGGAATGCATTCGTTCATTTTGTTCGGATGTGAAGACTATATGTCGCAATTTTCATTCCGTTGGATTCAGCTTCAATATTTGTCTATCAATGTGCTAATGGATGTCAACCTCTTCAGGATGGCTCCTCCAACGCGCACAACTCCGAATCCTGATCCGCCACCACCTCCACCTCCTCCGGAGGCATGGCAAGCTGTGATGGCCGCAACCAATGCAAACACACAGTTGATCATGCAAATTCTTCAAGAGCGCAATCAAGGCAACCAAGGGAACCAAGGCAACAATCATAATCACTTTACTACACTCAACCAGTTCCTTGCTAACGGGCCAAAGACTTTCAGCAATTATGTTACGGCAACCGATGCTGACGATTGGCTTGTGGATCTGTGCAAGCATTTCGAGTGCAGTAACGTCAGGCCTGAGGACTTTGTCAAGTTCACTTCCTTCCAACTCAAAGATCAAGCTGCAGAATGGTTCCAGAAGTACAAGGACTCCAGAGGTGGACGTGTTATCACTTGGGATGAATTCCGTCAAGATTTCCGAGCTCATCATATCCCTCAGAGCGTGGTTGAAAGCAAGCGTGAGGAATTCCGCACCTGAAGCAAGGCTCTTTGTCTGTCTATGACTACAACAAGTTGTTCCAGAAGCTCGCCCGCTTTGCTAAGCAGGATGTACCTGATGAGAAGAGCATGATATATCAGTTCAGGGGTGGTCTCAGAGAAGAAATTCAGCTCGCTCTTGTTCTCTTTGAACCCTTGAGGTACGATGAGTTCTACAACATGGCATTGAAGCAAGAGGCTGCTCAATTGAGGTGTGATGCTTCCAAGAAGTGAGTCAGAGATGTTACTCCTTCTTCCTCTACTCAAGTGGCCAAGCAACAGAAGTATTGGCTTCCTCCTCCTCTGTTCCGTCAGCCGTATCAGCAGAAGAGCAAAGGTGGCACTGGATCTTCCCACCCACCCAACACTGGCTTTTAGAACAAGACTTCGTCTCAACCTCCAAGATCAAGTGCTCCGTACCACTGTCCGCTTTCAGAGGTCACGTGCAACAAGTGCCAACAGAAGGGTCACTATGCCAACAAGTGTTTCAACCAGAGGCATCTTCCTCCTCCTCCTCCTGTCAGGTCGGCAAGTACAGCTGTGGTCAAGCATAACCCCAAGCATGTCAAGGTCAACTTGATGAATGCAGCTCAGGCAGAGGATTCATCAGATGTCATCATGGGTAACTTTCTAGTTAACTCTATTCCCGCAAGAGTTCTTTTTGACACTGGTGCATCGCATTGTTTCATGTCAAGATCATTTGTTTCCAAGCATGACTTCGTTTCACAAATGTTGGGTAAACCTATGGGAGTGGTTTCTCCGGCTAAGTCTTTGAGGGTTACTTCAATAGTCCCGGATATTTCTATCATGATGGGTGATTTCAAGTTTTTGGCTTCTCCAATGGTTCTTGGTAACTCGGATATTGATCTTATTCTCGGGATGGATTGGCTTTCTAAGCACAAGGCTCAGCTTGATTGTGTAACCAGGCAGATTCAATTGACTCATTCGTCTGAGGATGTAATTGTCTTTGTCGCGAATGACGATACCATCCGTATGTTTTCTCTCAATGAGAAGGGTGAACTCAATGCCATCTCGCAAATTCCAATCTTTTGCGAATATCAAGACGTCTTTCCAGAAGAGCTTCCAGGAATGCCTCTGCACCGGCCAGTTGAATTCTTTATTGATCTTGAGTCTGGCACGGAACCTGTGTGCAAGCGTCCTTACAAGCTCGGACCTGAAGAGTTGAAGGAGCTGAAGAAGCAACTCGATATTCAAGAGAAAATGGGTCTCATCCGGCCTAGTTCTTCTCCGTGGGGTTGTGGTGTTCTTTTTGTGAAGAAGAAGGATGGAACAGACCGACTTTGTGTTGATTACCGTCCATTGAACAAGAAGACCATCAAGAACAAATACCCACTTCCCAACATCAACGAGCTGTTCGAACAACTCAAAGGTGCCCAAGTATTCTCCAAGCTTGATCTCCGTATGGGTTATCATCAGATTCGTATCCGTGAGCAAGATATTCCCAAGATGGCTTTCAGGACAAGCTATGGTTCATATGAATACACTGTCATGTCTTTTGGCCTCGTCAACGCTCCTCCGACTTTCTCTCGCATGATGAACTTCATCTTCAACGCCTACACCAATGACTTCGTTTTGGTCTATCTCGACGACATTCTGGTTTTCTCGAAGAACAAGGAAGATCATGCCAAGCACTTGCGTTTGGTTCTTGATAAGCTTAGGGAACACCAGTTCTACGCCAAGTTCTCCAAGTGTGAATTTTGGCTCGATGAGGTTCTTTATTTTGGTCATATCATCTCTGCCAAGGGCATTGCGGTGAATCCTAAGAAGGTGTCTGCAATTGTAAATTGGGAACCTCCTCAGAACGTGAAGCAACTCCGCAGCTTCCTCGGTCTCGCAAGCTATTGCCGAAGATTCGTTGAAAACTTCTCTAAGATCTCGAAGCCTCTCTCAAATCTTCTCCAAAAGCACGTCAAGTACGTTTGGTCTCCGGAGTGTGACATTGCTTTCAACACTTTGAAAGAGAAATTGATCACTGCTCCAGTTCTGACTCCGCCTGATGAATCCAAGCCGTACGAGGTCTTTTGTGATGCCTCTCTCCAAGGTCTTGGCGCAGTATTGATGCAAGAGAAGAAAGTTGTTGCTTATACCTCTCGCCAGTTGAAGCCCAATGAGAAGAACTACCCCACTCATGATCTCGAGTTGGCGGCAGTTGTGCATACTCTTTTGACTTGGAGACATCTTCTATGGGAAGAAAAGTGGACATTTTCACTAATCACAAGAGTCTCAAGTACATCTTCACTCAGCCTAATCTCAACCTCAGGCAAACTCGATGGGTCAAAATGATTCAAGAGTATAATCCAAGTATTGAGTATACTCCAGGCAAGGCCAATGTGATTGCTGACGCATTGAGCAGAAAGGCTTACTGCAACAGTCTTATTCTCAAGCCTTATCCACCCGAGCTTTGTGAAGCTTTCCGCAATCTTAATCTGCAAGTTGTTCCTCAAGGTTTCCTCGCCAACCTTCAAGTCTCTCCTACCTTGGAAGACCAGATTCGCCAAGCCCAACTTCTTGATGCTATGGTGAAAAAGGTGAAGATTGGGATTGCCAAGAGTCAACCCAAGTACAAGTGCTACCGCCTTGATGACAAGGACACTCTCTTCTTCGAGGATCGTATTGTTGTACCCAAAGGTGACCTCCATAAAGTGATCATGAACGAGGCTCACAATTCTCTCCTCTCCATCCACCCTGGGAGCACGAAGATGTATCAGGACCTCAAGAAGGCTTATTGGTGGACTCGAATGAAGCGCGAGATTGCTCAATTCGTGGATGAATGTGATGTCTGCAGAAGAGTGAAGGCAGAACACCAAAGGCCAGCTGGTCTCCTCCAACCTCTTGCCATTCTAGAATGGAAGTTTGACCACACTGAAATGGACTTCGTGACTGGGTTTCCAAAGTCCAAGCGTGGCAATGATGCTATATTCGTTGTCATCAACAAACTCACCAAAGTGGCTCATTTTCTGCCTATCAAAGAGTCGATCACTGCAGCTCAATTGGCGGAACTCTATACCTCTCGGATTGTCTCTCTGCACGGTATTCCACAAGTGATCTCTTCAGACCGTGGAAGCATCTTTACATCCAAGTTTTGGGATTCTTTTCAAAAGGCCATGGGCACCAACATCCACTTCAGCACAACTTTCCATCCCCAAACTAGCGGTCAAGTCGAGCGTGTCAACCAGATTCTTGAAGATATGCTCAGGTCTTGTGTGATCTCCTTCGGTATGAAGTGGGAGGATTGTCTTCCTTATGCTGAATTCTCCTACAACAACAGTTTTCAAGCAAGTTCGGGCAAGGCCCCATTTGAAATTCTGTATGGCAGGAAGTGCCGTACCCCTCTCAACTGGTCTGAAACCGGTGAACGTCAACTTTTGGGAAATGACTTAACCACAGAGGCAGAGGAGATGTGCGAAGTCATTCGAGATAATCTCAAAGCAGCCCAATCCCGCCAGAAGAGCAACTATGACAGTAAGCACCGTGATTTGGCTTTCGAGATCGGAGCTCATGTTTATCTCCGTGTCTCTCCTTTGAAAGGTACTCGTCGCTTCGGTATCAAGGGAAGCTTGCCCCCAGATACGTGGGACCTTTCAAGATTGTCAGCAAGAGAGGCGACCTCGCCTATCAACTCGAGCTTCCTTCAAACTTTGCAAATGTTCATGACGTGTTCCATGTCTCTCAGCTCCGAAAGTGCTTAAAGACTCCTGACCGCACCGTCAACTTCGAGGACATTGAACTCCAAGAAGATCTCTCTTATCGTGAGCATCCAGTTGCTATTCTTGAAGAGACTGAACGCAAGACTCGCAACAAGTCAATCAAATTTCTCAAAGTCAAGTGGTCACACCATTCCGACCCTGAAGCTACCTGGGAACGCGAGGATCACCTCCGTTCTGAGTACCCGGCGTTCTTTCAGTCCTAGATCTCGGGACGAGATCCTTTCGTAGTGGTGGAGTGTTGTAACACCCCGGATGTAACTTTCCCAATTTGTACTCCAACTCTTGTCCGTTTCCGGTGTTAAGTTATTTTATTTCCTCGGGTTCGGGTTTTTGCCTCCGTGCATTGTTATCGTTGTCATGCATCTCATATCATGTCATCATGTGCATTGCATTTTCATACGTGTTCATATCATGCATTCGAGCATTTTCCCCGTTGTCTGTTTTGCATTCCGGCGCTTCGTTCTCCTCCAGTGGCCATTTCTACCTTTTCTTTCGTGTGTGGGGATTAAACATTTCCGTATTGGACCGAGACTTGCCAAGCGGCCTTGGTTTACTATCGGTAGACCGCCTGTCAAGTTTCGTACCATTTGGACTTCGTTTGATACTCCAACGGTTAACCGAGGGACCGAAAAGGCCTCGTGTGTGTTGCAGCCCAACACCCCTCCAATTTGGCCCAAAACCTACCTAAACCCTCTCCATCATCTAGAGCGTTCGATCACGATCGCGTGGCCGAAAACTGCACCTCATTTGGACTCTCCTAGCTCCCTCTACCTATAAATATAGCCTCCTCCCCAAAAATTTCGGATCAAGTCGACCCTAACCCTAGCTCCCCGCTCCTCTCCGCGCGCCGGACGTGTCCGCCGGTGCCGGACAACGTCCACCGCCGCCCGCGCCCTCTCAGCGATCGCCATGTGGTGGCTCCACCGCCTCCCACCGCGCCGGCCCGCGGGGCCCGACCGCGGCCCTCCCGGCCCGAGTCTCCGCCACCGCGCGCCCTCGCCAGCCGCCGCGGCTCCGCCGCCCAGCCGACGCCGCCATCCGCCACCGCCTCGCCGTCCCCTCCCTCCTCCGGCCAGATCCGGTTGAGGAGGGACCGGATCCGGCGACCTCGACTTTGCCGGCCACCGTCTTCGAACTCCGGCGAGCAGCGCCGCCGCCTCGTTTTGCGTGCCCGGGTCAAACCCTAGATCCGGAGGTGTTTTTTTTCTTCTAAGTCCCTGTTTCCACAGATCCATATGCTCCTGTTCATGGCCTCGTAACTTTGCATCCGTAGCTCCGTTTTGGGCATATAGCATATCAAAATGTTCGTCTCAGAGAGTACATCATTTCATTCCATTACATCATTTTCATTTGAATTCATCTTGATGCCCGAAATGCTGTTAGAAGAGGGCTACTTGAGATAATTGTCAGATCTGTTACTTCATTTAGCTTTTTGTCAGATCTGTTACTTCATTCAGGGACTTAGCATTTCCACCAAGTCCTTGAGCTGTTTATCTCATGATGCCATATGTTCATGTTGATTCCTAGTGATCCATGCCTCTTTTGAGGATGATCAGTAAGGATGTTTTGTTAATCTTGTAGTGCTCTATCCATCCATGTCTTTGGTTGAAATTATGGAGCACCCTAGCTTGAGTCAATCGAGCTCTACTTTTGCTACTTTGTGAATCTGGGCAGATTGTCAACTTGTTTGCAATTTTGCCGATGATGTTGTAGTTGATCCGTGCATGCTATGTTATTGTTATTGCCATGTCTAGCTTGCATTTTGTGTATTCTTGATGGGTGTATGCTTAGTTGTTCATGACTTGCTCTGTGTTGAGTGCATCGAGCTCGTAAACATGCCTACTTGAGTTATGTTTCAGCATGTGTCAGTTTTCACTAAGTCTGAAAACTGATTATGTTTTTGCCATGTTCACATGCTTGCAATTGTATTTTCTGGTCCTTTTTGGCTCAAGGTCACTAAGGGACTTTCGTTAAGCTCTTTGAGTAGCTCCATGCCATGCTTTACTTTGCCATGTTTAGGTCCTGTAGCATGTAGTTTTGTTGCTCCAAAGAGTGCTACCTGATCTGAAATTGCAGACAAGTGTTAATTTCACTAAGTCTGGGATCTGTTTGCCATATGCATTTTTGCCATGCTTGTTTGAACCTGTTAATGGATGAATTGGCTGTAGCTCAGTGCTAGACTTTTGTTAAGCATCTTGAATGCATCCCTGCCATGTATTTTGTTGTCATGTTTGAGTGTTGTAGCATGTTCATGTCATTGCATTTAGAAGGCTACTTGCTGTAAATCGCAGACCGGTGTCATTTTTGAATCGCTTGCCATTTTCAAAGCGTAACTTCGATTCCGGCGTTCTTTATATCGTTTTCAAGCGTTTTCATCTCATCTTTCCAGTGGCATCCTTGGATTTCCAAGTTGAGTCCAGGTTCATGCATCCCTTGTCAAATCTTGCATATGCATCCCGCATCGCATCCCGCATAGCATACCATCATTGCATCATATTGTTTGAGTCTTGCACGTGGTTGATTGTGTCCTTTTTGCTTGTTTGTCTTGTTTGGGTAGAGCCGGGAAACGAATTCGCTAATGAGGAGCCCGTTGAGTTTGCTTTCGAGGATTCAGTCAACTCTGACAACTGTGCAGGCAAGATGATCATACCCTCGAAATCACTACTATCTTTGTTATGCTAGTTTGCTCGCTCTTTTGCTATGCCAATGCTACGATGCCTACCATTTGCTTTCAAGCCTCCCAAATTTCCATGTCAAACCTCTAACCCACCATGTCCTAGCAAACCGTTGATTGGCTATGTTACCGCTTTGCTCAGCCCCCCTTATAGCGTTGCTAGTTGCAGGTGAAGATTGGAGGCTGTTCCTTGTTGGAACATTTATTTTACTTGTTGGGATATCATTATATTGCCATGTTATCTTTATGCATCTATACACTTGGTAAAGGGTGGAAGGCTCGGCCTCTCTCCTAGTGTTTTGTTCCACTCTTTCCGCCCTAGTTTTCGTCATATCGGTGTTATGTTCCCGGATTTTGCGTTCCTTACGCGGTTGGGTTATAATGGGAACCCCTTGACAGTATGTTTTGAATAAAACTCCTCCAGCAATGCCCAACCTTGGTTTTACCATTTGCCACCTAGCCTTTTACCTTGGGTTTCGCGGACTCAAGGGTCATCTTATTTTAAACCCCCCTGGGCCAGTGCTCCTCTGAGTGTTGGTCCAACCTAGAGCACCGTGCGGGGCCGTCCCTTGGCAACTTGGGTTACGTTGGTTCCCGCTTACCTTATCTGGTGTGCCCTGAGAACGAGATATGTGCAGCTCCTATCGGGATTTGTCGGCACAGCGGGTGGTGTTGTTGGACTTGTTTTACCATTGTCGGAGTTGTCTTGAAGTACCGAGATACCGAGTCTGATCGGAACGTCTTGGGAGGAGGTCTATTCCTTCGTTGACCGTGAGAGATTGTCATGGGCTAAGTTGGGACTCCCCTGCAGGGTTTTGAACTTTTGAAAGCCATGCCCGCGGTTATGGGCCGATGGGAATTTGTTAATGTCCGGTTGTAGATAACTTGAACCTTAATTTAATTAAAATGAATCAACTGAGTGTGTTACCGTGATGGCCTCTTCTCGGCGGAGTCCGGGAAGTGGACACGGTGTTGGAGTAATGTTTGCGCAGGTTGTCCTCTAGTTTCTCGCTCGCGCTTTGCCTCCTCTTCTCGCTCTCTTTTGCGTTCAGAATAGCCACCATATTTGCTAGTCGCTTGCTGCAGCTCCCCATATACTTTTACCTTGCCTTACCTATAAGCTTAAATAGTCTTGACCGCGAGGGTGCGAGATTGCTGAGTCCTTGTGGCTCACAGATTACTATTACACCAGATGCAGGGCCTGATGATTCCGCTCCAGGTGACGTGCTTGAACTCAAGTGGGAGTTCGACGAAGACTCGCAACATTACTATGTCTGCTTTCCTAATGATCAGTAGTGGTGCCCAGTTGGGGGTGATCGGGACCGTGTCGCATGTTGGGTTCTCTTTTATTTTGGCGCCGTACTCGGGCCATGAGTGTTTGTATGATGTAATGTTAATTATGTACTTGATTGACGTGGCGAGTGTAAGCCAACTATGTTATCTCCCCGTTTATTACATCTATATTACATGGGATGTTGTGAAGATTGTCTAACTTGCGATATATGCCTTCAATGCGATTATGCCTTTAAGTCGTGCCTCGACATGTGGGAGATATAGTCGCATCGAGGGTGTTACAACACTGTACGGCAAGAGTACCCTCCGAGGCCGGAACCTCTGGCGAAGATTTCTTCCCCCGTTTGGAAACCTTTCTTTCTGGGTCTTCAGAGGTGGTTCTTTTCCTTCCTTGGGGAGAGGGAATTTCAGATCCTTCTCCCTGGCTATCCTCCTTCGTAGAGGCACTAATTCCCCCGATTCATATGAATGATGAGTGAGGCCTACTTTCAGCCTCTTTATTCCCCCCTTCATCTTCCCCTGAGGCCGCTTGATGAGGCACCGGCTCGAGCATCCTGGCTAGTACTGGATTGGTCGAGCCTTCGGAAAGGGGGGCCATACACCTGATCATCTTCGCCTTTGTTATCCAGTCCTGGTCAAAGAGCGACTTTTCATAATGATGTTATGATATATAAAAATATAGCGTGTTCGGCCAGGGGATTACTTACTTGGGTATCGGGGCGATTACAGCTTAGACCTGCATCCTCGGTGGTGTTCGGACACTCTATTTGGGGTCCGAAGAACAATTTGTACATCTCTTCGAGCGTCATGCTGAGGAAGTGCTGAATACTCCGCGGTCCTTCCGGGTTGAATTCCCACATACGGAGGGTTCGACGTTTGCAAGGCTGGACTCGACGAACTGGCATGACTTGCATTACCGAGACCAGGTTGACATCTCTCTCGAGGAGATCTCGGACGCAACTCTGCAATCGGCACATCATTTACTGGCCCCCAGTTCATCCCCTTATTGATCCATGACGTCAGTTGTGGTGGGGGGCCTGAGCGACAGGCAGGGGCGGCCACCCACTCGGAACTCTAGGGAGCTGTGATATAGAACCACTCCCGCTGCCACAAACTAGACACCTCCGGGAAGGAACCCTCTGGCCATGGAGCTTCAGCTCTTTTGCTTATTATGGCACCTTCGCACTCTGCGTGCCGCCCCTCGATCATCTTCGGCTTCACATTGAAGGTCTTAAGCCACAGGCCGAAGTGTGGGGTAATGCGGAGGAAGGCTTCACACATGACGATGAACGACGAGATGTGAAGGAGGGAATCCGGGGCCAGATCATGGAAATCCAGCCCATAATAGAACATGAGCCCCCTAACAAAGGGATCTAGAGCGAGGCCTAGCCCTCGGAGGAAGTGGGAGATGAACACAACACTCTCATTGGGATCGGGAGTGGGGATGACCTGCCCTCGGGCGGGCAGCCTGTGCGAGATTTCGGCGGTCAGATACCTGGCCTCTCTCAGCGTCTTGATGCCCTCCTTTGTAACAGAGTAGGGCATCCACCGACCTTGGAGGTTGGATCTGGACATGGTTAAAGGTCCGAAGCACCTGACCTGAGCCTTGGGTGTTGGATCTCGAGGCAGGAGAAGGATTCGATTGAGCACGAGAAGGAAAAAAAGGACAGGCCTTGGCCTCTTTATAAAGAGGGTGAATATCAAGCGTCCTCCTCGTGGCCGTTTGGGACTTGCCTAAAATCGAGTAGTCATACCAACGGGCACGAGTGGCTTACCCATGTCCGTATTGATGAGAATCCCGTAATAAGGGGGACACAATCTCACAATATGTGCAGTGCTGGTTGAGAAAAATAGTTCGAATAATGACCGGGCCGTGACATGATGTCATGCTGTCAAAACATGTCTGCAGATTAGATTTGTGGAAATATTATTCTCTCTACGGTGGTATGTGGAACTTGTTTTGCAGAGCCGGACACTATCCTTGTGTTCAAAATCTTCTATGGAGTATTCGGAGGAGGAACCCGCCTTGCAATGCCGAAGACAAAACTGCGCGCCGGACTCATCGTCATTGAAGCCTGGTTCAGGGGCTACTGAGGAAGTCCTGGATTAGGGGGTCTCCGGACAGCCGGACTATATCCTTTGGCCGGACTGTTGGACTATGAAGATACAAGATTGAAGACTTCGTCCTGTGTCCGGATGGGACTTTCCTTGGCGTGGAAGGCAAGCTTGGCAATACGGATATGTAGATCTCCTCCCTTGTAACCGACTCTATGTAACCCTAGCCCCCTCCGGTGTCTATATAAACCGGAGGGTTTAGTCCGTAGGACAACAGACAATCATACCATGGGCTAGCTTCTAGGGTTTAGCCTCTACGATCTCGTGGTAGATCAACTCTTGTAATACTCATATCATCAAGAACAATCAAGCAGGATGTAGGGTATTATCTCCATCAAGAGGGCCTGAACCTGGGTAAACATCATGTCCCCTGCCTCCTGTTACCATCCGCCTTAGACGCATAGTTCGGGACCCCCTACCCGAGATCCGCCGGTTTTGACACCGACAATCCCCATTTCAAGTTTAAGCAAAGTTTAAACATGATGCAACAACCAAGACTAGTCCACAAGAAAAGCTAAAGCTAGGGCTGTGACATCCCCCTTGTTCCTTTATATACGGGGGCAGGGGGCACCCTAGGACACATAAGTTGGTTGTTCCAAGCCGTGTGCGGTGCCCCCCCTCCACCATAATCCACTTCAGTCATATCGTAGCGGTGTTCAGCGAAGCCCTGTTCCGGTAGAAAGATCATCATCTTCATCATGCCGTCGTGCTGACGAAGCTCTCCCTCGAAGCTCTACTAGATCATGAGTTCGCGGGACATCACCGAGCCGAATGTGTGCAGATCGCGGAGGTGCCGTACCTTCGGTGCTGAGATCGGTCGATCATGAAGACGTACAACTACATCAACCGCGTTTTCATAATGCTTCCGCTTACGGTCTACGAGGGTACGTAGACGATACTCTCCCCTCTCGTTGCTATGCATCACCAAGATCTTGCGTGTGCGTAGGAATTTTTTTGAAATTACCGCGTTCCCCAAACAACGTCTTATCGAAGCAGAGATCGTGTCCCCTTATCGCGGGATTCTCATAAATACAGGCGTGGGTAATCCAACCATGCCGTCCGCACGACCCTTGGTGAATAGGCGAGTTTTAAGGCGAGTGGGAAGGTGCTTGATATTTGCTACCTTTATAAGAGGATAAAGATCCATTCTTTCACCCACGCCTTCTTTCTCTTTGCCCATCCGTTCTCAAGCTCCAGCGCCCAAGCTTCCATCCTTTCCGCCTCCAAAAAGCACTCCGACCATGCCCAGATCTGGAACGCAGGGCAAGTGGATGGCCTCCTCCGTCATGCAGGGGAACATCACGGAGCTCCGGGAAGTGGGGTACTTGGCCCAAGGAATCGCCCACCGGCTTCTGGCCAAGGGGTAGATCGTCCCCACCCCGGAACCCAACGAGAGGGTGGTATTGATCCCCCACTTCATCTGCGAGTTAGGATTTCCCCTCCACCCCTTCGTCCGTGGACTCATGTTCTACTACGGGCTAGATTTCCACAACCTAGCCCCGAATTATTTCCTCGACATCTCGGCATTCACTGTCGTGTGCGAGGCCTTCCTCCGCATCCCACCCCACTTCAGATTATGGTTGAAGATCTTCAATGTGAAGCCAAAAGCGGTGGATGGTCAACATGCAGAGTGCGGAGGTGCCATGGTGAACAAACTATCCAATGTCACATGGCCCAGTGGCACCTTTGTGGAAACCGTCAACGGGTGGCAGAAGCAGTGGTTCTATGTCACTGAGCCCCGCGACACCACCTGGGCCGCGGCTCCCGAGTTCAAGTCCGGGCCCCCAATGCGGCTTACCTCCTGGCTAAAAAAGGGCCTGGATTGGTTGTCGTGAGACGAGATATCGGCGCAGCAGGCGCGTGTCAAGAGCGTGGTGGATAAGAACATCAAGCTCGTCAATGTGACCTAGGTGATGCTTTTTTGCCGGATCCTTAACTGCCAAAGCCGGACTTGCCATCTGTGGGAGTTCGATCCGGCCAAGCACCAGACCTTGCGACAATTCTTTGGCTCCATGCACGAAGATATCTGGAAGGTGCTTTTCAAGGCCAATCAGACATGGCCGCAGACGTCCAAGGACCGCGGATATGACCTGACCCATTGAGGGAGTCCTGGATTAGGGGGTCTCCGGACAGCCGGACTATATCCTTTGGCCGGACTGTTGGATAATGAAGATACAAGATTGAAGACTTCGTCCCGTGTCCGGATGGGACTCTCCTTGGCGTGGAAGGCAAGGTTGGCAATACAGATATGTAGATCTCCTCCCTTGTAACCGATTTTGCGTAACCCTAGCCCCCTCCGGTGTCTATATAAACTGGAGGGTTTAGTCCGTAGGACAACAGAAAATCATACCATAGGCTAGCTTCTAGGGTTTAGCCTCTACGATCTCATGGTAGATCAACTCTTGTAATACTCATATCATCAAGATCAATCAAGCAGGACGTAGGGTATTACCTCCATCGAGAGGGCTCGAACCTGGGTAAACATCGTGTCCCCTGCCTCCTGTTACCATCTGCCTTAGACGCACAGTTCGGGACCCCCTACCCGAGATCCGTCGGTTTTGACACCGACATTGGTGATTTCATTGAGAGTTCCACTATGCCGTCACCGTAAGGCTTGATGGCTTCTTCGATCATCGGTAATGATGCGTTCTAGGGCAAGGTTTTCCTCCCCGGACAGATCCTCGTATTTTGCGACTTCGCACTGCAGGCCAACTCGCTTGGCCATCTGGTGCAGATCGAGAGCTACGCCCCTGGCCATCAGGTTAGGTTCGGAAACTTAAACTACACTGCCAACATCCACGGAGACTTGATCTTCGACGGATTCGAGCCCATGTCAGGTGCGCCACACAATCTCGACGAGCATGACGTAACTCTGCCGTCGGACAGCGTTCGGGAGATCGCATCTGCAACTACTCCGACCTTCAATCCGGAGCAAATTGCGCCATCCGAGGACGGAGGGATAGACCCCACCATGGAGGCTGCACTCTCAGTGGCGATGGAGCCGGATACTGACTTCACGCCTTGCGAGAGCCGTGTCGCCGAAGAATTGGATTCGTCCCCGGCCATAGGCTTCGAACCACCTGCGTCCGTGCCTATCGAATCCGATTGGGCACCGATCATGGAGTTTACTTCCGCGGATATCTTTCAACACTCGACTTTCGGCGATGTGCTAAATTCATTAAGGTCTCTCTCCTTGTCAGGGGAACCTTGGCCGAACTATGTCCGGCTAGAATGGGATGCGGACGACGAAGAAATTCGCTCCCCACCCACCACCCACTTAGTAGCCACTATCGACGATTTAACCGACATGCTCGACTTCGACTCCGAAGACATCGACGGTATGGACGATGATGCAGGAGACAAATAAGAACCACCGCCCACAGGGCACTGGACTGCCACCTCATCATATGATATATACATGGTGGACACCCCCGAAGAAGGCAATGACGACGAGACAGCAGAGGATGACCCCTCCAAGAAGCAACCCAAGCGCCGACGTCAGCAGCGCTGCTCTAAGTCCCGCCATAGTAAAAGTAGTGATACCGACACAAGAGACAATAATAGTCCGGATAGTGAGGAAGACAACAACAATCCCCTCCAGCACGATTTAGAGCGGGAAAGTGAACAAGCCAACCCTCCAGAGCAGGAAGCAGATGGAGAATCGGAGGAGGACAATTACATGCCTCTCTCCGAAGACGAGGTAAGCCTCGGCGACGAAGAATTTACCGTGCCTGAGGATCCCGTTGAGCAGGAGCGCTTCAAGCGCCGGCTTATGGCCACAGCAAATAGCTTGAAGAAAAAGCAACAACAGCTTCAAGCTGATCAAGACTTGCTAGCAGACAGATGGACCGAAGTCCTTGCAGCCGAGGAATACGAACTCGAGCGCCCCTCCAAGAGTTACCCAAAGCACAGGTTGCTACCTCACCTCGAGGAGGAAGCATTGAAACCTACATCATCAGTGTACGATGCGGCTGACCGGCCACCTCGTGGCCGAGCTAGAGAGGCGTTTCAGTCTAAAGTTCAGCCTGCACCCCGCCGCCACTCAAAAAAAAAATACCAAGGCGCGGGGCAACACACGGGACCTGTGAGACATATTGGACAGTAGGGCAAAACATGCAAGGTCAATATATGGGTCACGGGGGCGCGCGCCAACGCGGGACGATGACCGTCGCACCGGATACACTAAAAGTAAATCCGGCCGGGACGAATACAGCAGGCAAGTCTCGTATGAACTGCGTCGTGATATAGTCCGGCACAGAGGTGCCGCACACCCCCCATGCTTCACTGATGAAGTTATGGATCACGAATTCCCGGAGGGTTTCAAACCCATAAATATCGAATCGTATGATGGTACAACAGATCCCGTTGTCTGGATTGAGGATTTCCTCCTTCACATCCACATGGCTCGCGGTGATGATCGGCATGCCATTAAGTACCTCCCACTAAAACTCAAAGGACTTGCTCGGCATTGGCTGAATAGCTTGCCAGCAGACTCCGTCGGCAGTTGGGAGGATTTGGAAGGCACATTCCTTCACAACTTCCAGGGCACTTATGTGAGACCACCAGATGCTGATGACTTGAGCCATATAACTCAGCAGCCAGGGCAATCGGCCAGGCAATTCTGGACACGGTTCCTAACTAAGAAAAACCAAATTGTCGACTGTCCGGATGCAGAGGCCTTAGCGACATTCAAGCATAACATCCGTGATGAGTGGCTCGCCCGACACCTCGGCCAGGAGAAGCCGAAGTCTATGGCAGCCCTCACGACACTCATGACCCGCTTTTGCATGGGCGAGGATAGCTGGCTGGCTCGCAGTAACAACCATCAAGGAATCCGGGCACTTCGGATACCAAAGATGCCAACGGCAGACCACGTCGTAACAAACAAAAGCGCCGCAACAACGGTGATAACATCGATGATATGGCAGTCAATGCCGGATTCAGATACTCTACATCCGGTCAGCGAAAAAAGCCATTCAAAAGAAGTACTCCGGGCCCGTCCAGTTTGGACCGCATACTCGATCGCTCGTGTCAAATCCACGGTACCCCCGATAAGCCAGCCAATCACACCAACAGAGAATGCTGGGTGTTCAAGCAGGCCGGCAAGTTGAATGTCGAAAACAAGGACAAGGGGTTGCATAGTGACGACGAGGAGGAGCCCCGGCCGCCGAACACTGGAGGACAGAAGAGGTTCCTCCACAAGTGAAGACGGTGAACATGATATACGCAACCCACATTCCCAGGAGGGAACGGAAGCGTGCACTAAGGGACGTCTATGCGATAGAGCATGTCGCCCCAAAGTTCAACCCATGGTACTCTTGTCTGATCACTTTCGATCGAAGGGACCACCCCACTAGTATCCGTCATGGCAGATTTACCGCATTGGTCCTAGACCCCATCATCGACGGATTTCACCTCACTTGAGTCCTTATGGACGGCGGCAGCAGCCTGAACCTGCTTTATCAGGATAAAGCGCGCAAAATGGGTATAGATCCCTCGAGGATGAAACCCACCAAAACCACCTTTAGGGGCGTCATCCGAGGTGTAGAGGCCCGTTGCATGGCCTCAATCATACTGGAAGTGGTCTTCGGATCTCCGGACAACTTCCGAAGTGAGGAGTTAATCTTCGATATCGTCCCGTTCCAAAGTGGCTACCACGCACTGCTCGGGCGAACCACATTTGCAAAATTCAATGCGGTACCACATTACGCATACCTCAAGCTCAAGATTCCAGGACCTAGGGCGGTCATAACAGTCAATGGAAATACAGAACGCTCGCTCTGCACGGAAGAGCACACTGCGCCCTCGCAGCAGAAGCACAAAGCAACCTTCTAAGGCAAACCGCCAATTCGGTGATACAGCCCCCGGACACCGTCAAGCGAGTCCGGAGTAACCTGCAACAGGATCGCCTGGCACGTTCAGAGCTCGCCTAGCAATTCGGCCACCATCCTAGTCCCATCCAAGCGACGAAATCTGTGTCGCGCGTACATAATTATGCACTAAAAATACCATGGGCATAGGCGAGGGTACGATCAGGGCACATCCCGCAATGCGGCTTAACCGCCCTAGGGGCTGCATACCTTTATCATTTTTTTCTCTTTCAGGACCTTACTCTCTGGAAGCCCTTTCCGGCAGTAGGATTGCCGGACACATTACAGGAATGAACAACCAAGGAGGCAAGAAACTAAGACGTACAAGGGAACCCCCAGGTGGTCTCTAATAATAATCGATATACCCGCTTTTCACTATCCTTATGCAGCTTGCCCTTGGATAGGACATGTCAAATAGTCCTATTTTTTGCTTATTGCACTACTTGTATCAGTACGCTTCGACGTATTATTTAAATGCATAACATTAGTATATTATTGCATTACCCATCCCTTTTTTCTTATATGTTCATTTACAACAACTTGCACCCGTACATTCTAGTACGGTCAGTACGCCAGGGGCTTTCATTTACCCCATAATACGGCGTGAGAAGTCCAAACACTTTCGATAGTGCGGCACCCCGAACTTATAGCATTATACGCATCAGCTCCGAATCATGTCTTGGGTCAATAGTTGGGTTTGTCTGGCTCCCATGCTTTGGTACCTTACGTTCCGCTATATCGGCTAAGGTAGCGCTGGGAGAACTACTGCGATTGTGTCCCGGTTCTTCCGGACGAGCACCTTAGTAGAGAAAGCTGAAAACTGACTATCATGATAAGGCGAGAGTTGGATGCTGTTCGAGAGGTCTCAAGTCTTTAAAGACTTTTTCCGCTTCGGGCGAGGAGTCAGCCTTGCCCGACTTAGGTGTATATAGCGCCCCAAATTCGGACTTCCGAATACTAGGGGCTTCGCCAAAATTTAAAATTGTAGACTTCTATGGCTAATTGAGAGTGATAAAGCCTTATAGTCCGATTGCCTGGTTCGTTGTGCTGAACACCTCCCTCGAAGGACCCAAAATTGGGATAAAGAGTGCTCAGGTTTATCCCGAGCACCCCAGTACTAGTTACATGGGGGCAGAAGCCGACGACTGGCCAACTCTCAGATTTTATAAACGGCCGCACAGAAGGTAATATTTTAAATTCAAAAAGCGTTGCATAGCGCAAATGAGCTCGTTTCATATTACAGGATCACATGAGCATGTTCATTCAAAAATTACATCTCTGGCACATTCCTCTGCCACAAGGCGGGAACCCTTTAGGACACCGTCATAATACATTTCTGGGCAGCGGTGCTCCTTGCCCTCCGGCGGCCCCTCCTTCACCAGCTTCACGGCGTCCAGCTTCGCCCAGTGCACCCTCACCCGGGCAAAAGCCCTGCGCGCACCCTCGATGCAGACGGACCGCTTTATGACTTCAAGCCGTGGGCCGGCATCCACAAGCCGCCTCACCAGACCGAAGTAGCTGCCGGGCAGGGGCTCGCCAGGCCATGATGACCCACAAGTATAGGGAATCTATCATAGTCCTTTTGATAAATAAGAGTGTCGAACCCAACGAGGAGTAGAAGGAAATGATAAGCGATTTCCAGCAAGGTATTCTCTGCAAGTACTGAAATAAGTGGTAACAGATAGCTTTGTGATAAGATAATTGTAACGAGCAACAAATAATAAAGGTAAATAAGGTGCACCAAGGTGGCCCAATCCTTTTTGTAGCAAAGGACAAGCCTGGACAAACTCTTATATGATATAAATCGCTCCCGAGGACACATGGGAATATCGTCAAGCTAGTTTTCATCACGCTCATATGATTCGTGTTCGGTACTTTGATAATTTGGTATGTGGGTGGACCGGTGCTTGGGTCCTGCCCTTACTTGGACAAACATCCCACTTATGATTAACCTCTATTGCAAGTATCCGCAAATACAACAAAATTATTAAGGTAAACCTAACCATAGCATGAAACATATGGATCCAAATCAGCCCCTTACGAAGCAACGCATAAACTAGGGTTTAAGCTTCTGTCACTCTAGCAACCCATCATCTACTTATTACTTCCCAATGCCTTCCTCTAGGCCAAACAATGGTGAAGTGTCATGTAGTCGATGTTCACATAACACCACTAGAGGAGAGACAACATACATCTCATCAAAATATCGAACGAATACCAAATTCACATGACTACTAATAGCAAGACTTCTC
This sequence comes from Triticum dicoccoides, assembly GCF_002162155.2. Lineage (NCBI taxonomy): Eukaryota > Viridiplantae > Streptophyta > Magnoliopsida > Poales > Poaceae > Triticum > Triticum dicoccoides. The sequence goes on along the minus strand of NC_041392.1, from coordinate 309,416,199 downwards.
CCATGTCCTCAGGAACAAAAGTAACTACTCACAATGCATAAGCATGTTCATAATAAGAGGGGTATTAATGTGCATATAGGATCTGAACATATGATCTTCCACCAATTAAACTAACTAGCATCAACTACAAGGAGTAATAAACACTACTAGCAAGCTACTAGCACCAATCCCGGACTTGGAGACAAGAATTGGATACAAGAGATGAACTAGGGTTTTGAGATGAGATGGTGCTGATGAAGATGTTGATGGAGATTTCCCTCTCCCCATGAGTGGAGCGTTGGTGATGACGATGGCGATGATTTCCCCCTCCGGGAAGGAAGTTTCCCCGGCAGAACAGCCCCGCCGGAACCCTAGATTGGCTCTGCCAAGGTTCTGCCTCGTGGCGGCGGAGTTTCGTCCGAGAAGATGGCTTATGATTTTTTTCCATCAAAAGAGTCCATATAGCAGAAGATGGTCACCGGAGGGCCACCAGGGGGCCCACGAGGTAGGGGGCGCGCCCAGGGGGTAGGGCGTGCCCCCCACCCTCGTGGGAAGGGTGTGGCCCCCTTGGTGAAGTTCTTGCGCTCAATGTTTTTTTATATATTTCAAAAATGTCATCCGTGAAGTTTCAGGACTTTTGGAGCTGTGCAGAATAGGTCTCTAATATTTGCTCCTTTTCCGACTAGAATCCCAGCTGTCGGCATTCTCCCTCTTTATGTAAATCTTGTAAAATAAGAGAGAATATGCATAAGTATTGTGACATAATGTGTAATAACAGCCCATAATGGAATAAATATTGATATAAAATCATGATGCTAAATGGATGTATCAACTCCCCCAAGCTTAGACCTCACTTGTCCTCAAGCGAAAAGCCGAAATCGAAAAATATGTCCACATGTTTAGAGATGAAGGTGTCGATAAAAATAAAATACGGACATGAGGGCATCATGATCATTCTTAGAGCAGCAACTTATATAATTCTTGTCATATGATATCTTATGCTAGAGTAATAATCCAATCACAATATCAAGTATGAATCGTAAACTTCATTGAAAACTAACAAACTATAATCTCAGTCATTGAAGCAATTGCAATTTATTGTAACATAGGAAAGAGTCAATGTATAAGAGCCTTTCAGCAAGTCTACATACTCAACTATCATATAGTCTTTCACAATTGCTAACACTCACGTAATACTTATGGGTATGGAGTTTTAGTCGGACACAGAGAAGGATATGGGCTTATAGTTTGGCCTCCCAACATTTTACCTCAAGGGTAATGTCAGCAGTAATAGTTCATGAAAACCCACATCCAATTAGCCATATATACCGGGATCTTTCCAACATATTGTGCTTGCCAAAGGATAAAATGTAAAAAGGAAGGGTGAAGATCACCATGACTCTTTTGCAGTAAAGGAGATAAAAGTAAAAGATAGACCCTTCGCAGAGGGAAGCAGAGGTTGTCATGCGCTTTTATGGTTGGATGCACAAAATCCTAATGCGAAAGAACATCAGTTTATATTGCCACTTGTGATATGGACCTTTATTATGCAGTCTGTCGCTTTTATTACTTCCATATCACATGCTCGTATAAAGCTTATTTCCTCCACACCAATCAATCATACATATTTAGAGAGCAATTTTTTATTGCTTGCACCGATGACAACTTACTTGATGGATCTTACTCAATCCATAGGTAGGTATGGTGGACTCTCATGGCAAAACTGGTTTAAGGGTATTTGGAAGCACAAGTAGTATCTCTACTTGGTGCAATGAATTTGGCTAGCATGAGGGAGAAAGGCAAGCTCAACATGTTGGAGGATCCAAGACAATATAATTTATCTCAGATATAAGAAAACATAACCCATTATGTTGTCTTCCTTGTCCAATGTCCACTCTTTAGCATGTCATATTTTAATGAGTGCTCACAATCATAAAAGATGTCCAAGATAGTATATTTATATGTGAAGACCTCTCTTTCTTTATTACTTCCTATTAATTGCAACGATGAACAAAACTATGTTTGTCAACCCTCAATAACTTTTATTCATCATACTCTTTCTATGTGAGCTCATTACTCTCCATAAGACTCACATGATCTCTTTGTTTCTTTTTATATCTTTCTCTTTTCCTTTATTCACTTAGGATCATGGCAAAATAATCAAGCCCTTGACTCAGCACTAATCTTTATTATATAGCTCACGGACTCGATTACATAGAAGGATAATAAAGCAAAACTCACAGCTAGATCATACTAAGAACTTTTATTCTACTAGATCAAAATATTACCGAAAGGATCGAACTAAGAAAAACGGTAAAGATAAAAGTGATGGTGATACGATACCGGGGCACTCCCCCAAGCTTGGCAGTTGCCAAGTGGAGTGCCCATACCCAGGTGATTATGTCTCCTTTGTTGGTGAAGAAGGTGGAGTTGTTGATGATGGATAGTCGCACATCGAGCGTAGGAGGTCTTCTAGCTTGTGGATAATGCCCTTGAGTGCGCTGATATGCTCCTTCAACAAAATATTTTCACGTGTGAGATACTTATTTTGTATACGAGCCAACTCAATCATCTTGAAGGCTTCGATTTCTATTGGGGTAAGAAGATTGTGATCCAGTTGAAGGGTGTCTTCTGTTGCTGGAACTTGGTCCTCCATGGCCTTCTTGATCCCTTCATCCTTGTTGATCTCCATAGGTTCTTCTCTCTTCAGCTCTATCTTCATTAGCCAAGCATCATTGCCCTCATGGTTGGAGGAGGAGGGAGACGACATAGTGCCTGGCCTTGACAACCCTGACAGAAAACAACTCGAAATAAAGACATGAGATTTTTGCGTGATACGGGAGTCAAAACCCCCGGGAGGTTATATAATGAATTTTCACCGACCAAAATACGTGTCCTGTAAGAAAACGGAGTCCGGAGAGCACACGAGGTGCCCACGAGGTAGGGAGGCGCGCCCGGGGGGTAGGGCGCGCCCGGGGCGTAGGGCGCACCCTCCACCCTCATGGGGCCCTCGTGTCCTTTCCGGACTGCTGCTTATTTTTCTATTTTTCTAAATATTCCAAAACGGAGAAATATTGCCTTAAAAACTATTTTGGAGTCGGTTTACTTATCGTACCACATACCTATTCCTTTTCGGAGTCTGAAACATTCCGTAAAGTGTCCTTTATGTTCTCCTCCGGGGTTATGGTTTCAATAACATTGGTTTCAAAATTTATGGGATTACCTGAGATATAATGTTTGATTCTTTGACCATTTACCACCTTCGGATTTGTGCCTTCGAAGTTGTTGATTTTTATGGCACCGGAACGGTAGACCTCCACAATAATGTAAGGACCTTCCCATTTAGAGAGAAGTTTTCCTATAAAAAATCTTAAACGAGAGTTGTATAGCAATACATAATCCCCTACGTTAAACTCACGCTTTTGTATTCGTTTATCATGCCACCTTTTAACTTTTTCTTTAAACAACTTGGCATTTTCCTAGGCTTGGGTTCTCCATTCATCAAGTGAATTAATATCAAATAACCTCTTCTCACCAGCAAGTTTAAAATCATAATTTAGTTCTTTAATAGACCAATAAGCCTTGTGTTCTAGTTCGAGAGGTAAGTGACATGCTTTTCCATAGACCATTTTATACGGAGACATACCCATAGGATTTTTATATGCAGTTCTATAGGCCCATAATGCATCATCAAGTTTCTTGGACCAATTCTTTCTGGACCTATTAACAGTCTTTTGCAAAATTAATTTGAGTTCTCTATTACTCAATTGTACTTGACCACTAGACTGAGGGTGATAAGGGGATGCAATTCTATGATTAACATCATATTTAGCAAGCATTTTGCGGAAAGCACCATGAATAAAATGTGAACCACCATCAGTCATTAAATATCTAGGGACTCCAAACCTTGGAAAGATAACTTCTTTAAGCATTTTAATAGAAGTGTTATGATCAGCACTGCTAGTTGGAATAGCATCTACCCACTTAGTAACGTAATCAACGGCAACTAAAATATGTGTATAACCATTAGAGGAAGGAAAAGGTCCCATATAGTCAAAGCCCCAAACATCAGATGGTTCAATAACAAGTGAATAATTCATGGGCATTTCTTGACGTCTACTAATATTACCAATTCTTTGACATTCATCACAAGATAAGACAAACTTACGGGCATCCTTGAAGAGAGCAGGCCAATAAAAACCAGATTGCAGTACCTTATGTGCGGTTCTATCTCCAGCATGGTGCCCTCCATCAGCTTCGGAGTGACACTTGCGTAGGATCTGTTCATGTTCATGCTTAGGTACACAATGTCTAATAACACCATCTACTCCTTCTTTATAAAGATGTGGGTCATCCCAAAAGTAATGCCTCAAATCATAGAAGAACTTTTTCTTTTGCTGGTATGTGAAACTAGGTGGTATAAACTTAGCAACAATGTAATTAGCATAATCAGCATACCATGGATCAGTATGAGAAGCATTTATGACATTTAGTTGCTCATCAGGAAAGCTATCATCAATAGGTAGTGGGTCATCAAGCACATTTTCTAACCTAGACAAGTTGTCTGCAACGAGGTTGTCAGCTCCTTTTCTATCAACAATATTTAAATCAAATTCTTGTAGCAAGAGAACCCATCTAATAAGTCTAGGTTTAGCATCTTTCTTTTCCATAAGATATTTAATAGCAGCATGATTAGTGTGAATAGTTACTTTAGAATCAACAATATAAGGTCTAAACTTATCACAAGCAAATACAACTGCTAAGAATTCTTTTTCAGTAGTAGCATAATTTCTTTGAGCATTGTCTAGAGTTTTACTAGCATGTTGAATAACATTTAGTTTCTTATCAACTCTTTGTCCTAGAACAACACCTACAGCATAATCACTAGCATCACACATAATTTCAAAGGGTAAATTCCAGTAAGGTGGCTGAACAATAGGTGCAGAGATCAATGCTTTCTTAAGTATTTCAAATGCTTCTACACAATCATCATCAAAGACAAATGTTATATCTTTTTGTAATAAATTAGTCAGAGGCCGAGAGATTTTTGAGAAGTCCTTAATGAACCTCCTATAAAAACCGGCATGACCAAGGAAAGTTCTTATACCTTTAATGTCCTTGGGACATGGCATCTTTTCAATAGCATCAACCTTGGCTTTATCAACTTTAATACCTCTTTTAGAAACTTTATGCCCCAAGACAATACCTTCATTAACCATAAAGTGGCACTTTTCCCAGTTCAGGACAAGAATAGTTTCTTCACATATCTGCAAAACTCGATCAAGGTTGCTCAAGCAATCATCAAAAGAAGATCCATAGACGGAAAAGTAATCCATGAAAACCTCACAAATCTTTTCACAAAAGTCAGAGAATATAGCCATCATGCATCTTTGAAAGGTAGCAGGTGCATTACATAAACCAAAAGGCATACGTCTATAAGAAAAATTACCAAAAGGGCATGTAAAAGTAGTCTTTGATTGATCTTTGACTGACACAGGTATTTGAGAGAAACCAGAATAACCATCTAGAAAGCAAAAATGTGTATGTTTGGATAGTCTTTCTAGCATTTGATCGATAAAAGGTAAAGGGTAATGATCTTTTTTAGTAGTCTTATTTAATTTGCGGAAATCAATTACCATCCTATAACCAGTAATAATTCTTTGAGGAATCAATTCATCTTTATCATTAGGAACAACAGGAATACCTCCCTTCTTAGGGACACAATGGACAGGACTTACCCACTGACTATCAGCAACGGGGTAAATTATACCTGCCTCAAGGAGCTTTAGTATCTCCTTTCTTAACACTTCTTTCATTTTAGGATTCAGCCGGCGTTGATGATCACGAACTGGTTTAGCATCTTCTTCCAAATTAATTTTATGTTGACATAGAGTGGGACTAATGCCCTTAAGATCATCAAGAGTATACCCAATAGCAGCATGGTGCTTCTTCAGAATTTTCAATAATCTCTCTTCTTCATGTTCTGAAAGGTTAGCACTAATAATAACAGGATATATCTTTTCCTCATCAAGATAAGCATATTTAAGAGTATCCGGTAACGGTTTAAGCTCAAACACGGGATCACCCTTGAGTGGAGGAGGATCTCCTAGGATTTCAACAGGTAAATTATGTTTCAGAATAGGTTCCTGTTTAAAGAATACTTCATCTAATTCCCTTCTTTCATTCATAAACATATCATTTTCATGGTCTAGCAAATATTCTTCTAAAGGATCACTAGGAGGTACGGCAATAGAGGCAAGACCAATAATTTCATCTTTACTAGGTAATTCTTCTTCACGATGTTGTCTACTAAATTTAGAAAAATTAAATTCATGAGTCATATCATCTAAACCGACAGTAACAACATCTCTCTTGCAATCTATGGTAGCATTAACAGTATTTAAGAAGGGTCTACCAAATATAATGGGACAGAAGCTATCTTGTGGGGAACCAAGAACACGAAAATCAGCAGGATATTTAGTTTTCCCACACAAGATTTCAACATCTCTAACAATTCCCATTGGTAAAATAGTATCTCTATTAGCAAGTTTAATTGTGACATCAATTTCTTCCATCTCAGCAGGTGCAATATCATGCATAACTTCTTCATATAAGGAATAGGGTATTGCACTAGCACTAGCACCCATATCACATAAGCCATGATAACAATGATCTCCTATTTTAACAGAAATAACAGGCATACCTACCACAGGTCTAGGTTTATCTGTATCACGAGGTTTAGCAATTCTAGCAGTTTCATCACAGAAATAAATAACATGCCCATCTATATTATCAAACTAGAGATCTTTAACAATAGCAATATATGTTTTAATATTGCTTTTACGAACCACAGTTGAAGCTTTAGCATGATCCTTTATCCTAATAGGGAAAGGTGGTTTCTCAACATAAGAAATAGGAACAATAGGATCATTATAAGTAATAGTCTTTTCTTCAACTTTACTAGGTGCAACTACTTTTACTTCTATGGGAGGATGATATTTAAACCACTTCTCCTTGGGGAGATCAACATAGGCAGCAAAAGATTCACAGAAAGAAGCTACTATCTCAGAGTCAAGTCCATATTTAGTGCTAAATTTACGAAAAATATCGGTATCCATAAAAGATTTAACACAATCAAAATTAGGTGTCATACCTGACTTCTTACCATTGTCGAGGTCCCAATCTTCGGAATTGCGTCTAATTCTTTCCAATAAATCCCATTTGAATTCAATAGTCTTCATCATAAAAGAGCCAGCACAAGAAGTATCAAGCATGGTGCCATTGTTATCAAAAAGCCGAGCATAAAAATTTTGAATAATCATTTCTCTTGAGAGCTCATGGTTGGGGCATGAATATAACATTGATTTAAGCCTCCCCCAAGCTTGAGCGACGCTTTCTCCTTCGCGAGGCCAAAAATTATATATACAATTGCGATCACGATGAACAAGATGCATAGGATAAAACTTTTGATGAAATTCCAATTTCAATCGTTTGTAATTCCAACACTCCATATCATCACATAGCCTATACCCTGTCGATGCATCTCCCCTCAAAGATAAGGGGAAGACCTTCTTCTCAACAACATCTTCGGGTACACCTGCAAGCTTAAATAATCCACAAACTTCATCCACATATATTAGATGTTCATCAAGATGTTTTGTTCCATCTCCTAAAAAAGGATTAGCTAGCAGTTTTTCTACCATACCCAAAGGAATTTCAAAGCAAGAATTTTCATTTTCAGTAGGTTCAGTAGGTTGAGGAGCAACTCTTTTCTCTACTGGTCGGGGTGAAGATACCCCGAACAAGCCCCTCAGAGAATTACTTTCCATAGTAATAAATTTCAGCACACTATATAAATTTTTCCTTACCAAATTCCACCTACCACAAGCGCTTCACTCCCCGGCAACGGCGCCAGAAAAGAGTATTGATGACCCACAAGTATAGGGGATCTATCGTAGTCCTTTCGATAAGTAAGAGTGTCGAACCCAACGAGGAGTAGAAGGAAATGATAAGCAGTTTCCAGCAAGGTATTCTCTGCAAGTACTGAAATAAGTGTTAATAAATAGTTTTGTGATAAGATAATTGTAACGAGCAAAAAATAACAAAGGTAAATAAGGTGCAGAAAGGTGTCCCAATCCTTTTTGTAGCAAAGGACAAGCCTGGAAAAACTCTTATATGATGTAAAGCGCTCCCAAGGACACATGGGAATATCGTCAAGCTAGTTTTCATCACGCTCATATGATTCACGTCCGGTACTTTGATAATTTGGTATGTGGGTGGACCGGTGCTTGGGTGCTGCCCTTACTTGGACAAACATCCCACTTATGATTAACCTCTATTGCAAGCATCCGCAAATACAACAAAAGTATTAAGGTAAACCTAACCATAGCATGAAACATATGGATCCAAATCAGCCCCTTATGAAGCAACACATAAACTAGGGTTTAAGCTTCTGTCACTCTAGCAACCCATCATCTACTTATTACTTCCCAATGACTTCCTCTAGGCCCAAACAATGGTGAAGTGTCATGTAGTCGACGTTTGCATAACACCACTAGAGGAGAGACAACATACATCTCATCAAAATATCGAACGAATACCAAATTCACATGACTACTAATAGCAAGACTTCTCCCATGTCCTCAGGAACAAAAGTAACTACTCACAAAGCATAAACATGTTCATAATCAGAGGGGTATTAATGTGCATATAGGATCTGAACATATGATCTTCCACCAATTAAACCAACTAGCATCAACTACAAGGAGTAATTAACACTACTAGCAACCTACTAGCACCAATGCCGGACTTGGAGACAAGAATTGGATACAAGAGATGAACTAGGGTTTTGAGATGAGATCGTGCTGATGAAGATGTTGATGGAGATTGCCCTCTCCCGATGAAAGGAGCATTGGTGATGACGATGGCGATGATTTCCCGCTCCGGGAGGGAAGTTTCCCCGGCAGAACAGCCCCGCCAAAACCCTAGATTGGCTCCGCCAAGGTTCCGCCTCATGGCGGTGGAGTTTTGTCCGAGAAGATGGATTATGATTTTTTTACCATTGAAAGAGTCCATATAGCAGAACATGGTCACCGGAGGGCCACCAGGGGGCCCACGAGGTAGGGGGCACGCCCAGGGGGTAGGGCGCACCCCCACCATCGTGGGCAGGGTGTGGCCCCCCTGGTGAAGTTCTTGCGCTCAATGTATTTTATATATTTGGAAAACATCATCCGTGAAGTTTCAGGACTTTTGGAGCTGTGCAGAATAGGTCTCTAATATTTGCTCCTTTTCCGGCCAGAATCCCAGCTATCGGCATTCTCCCTCTTTATGTAAATCTTGTGAAATAAGAGAGAATAGGCATAAGTATTATGACATAATGTGTAATAACAGCCCATAATGCAATAAATATTGATATAAAAGCATGATGCAAAATGGACGTATCAGGCCACATCCGGACTATACGATCCTTCATGGCCTGTTCGGCCGCCTTGTGAAGCTCGACCAATTGCTTCAGCTGGTCGTTCAAGGGCACTGGGTGTTCGGTCCCAGTATACTGAGACCAGAACAACTTTTCCGTCGAGATCCCCTCCTCGGCTCGGTAAAACTCCGCGGCTTCCAGTACACTGCGGGGAAGATCTGCGAACGCTCCTGGAGAGCTCCGAACTCGGGTAAGTAAAAGGAAAGTTTCCTTCAGATGCTTGCTTTGCATAATGAATGCCTTGCCCGCTGCTATCTTCTTCACTGCGTCAATCTCTTGAAGGGCCTTGTGGGCTTCAGCCTTGGCGCTTCGGGCGCTTTCAAGCGCCTTCGCAAGCTCGGACTCTCGCGTCTTAGAGTCAAGCTCCAAGGACTCGTGTTTTTTGGTGAGAGCCTCGAGGTTTTGCTGCACCTCGCCCACTCGGGCTTCTTGCTTTTCCCGCTCAAGGCGCTCCTTGGCCACTTTGTCTTCGGCCTTGGACAACGCCTTCTTCAGGGTCGCCACCTCGGTCGTGGCCCCTGTCAAATTCATGATAATCCTATTACTTTACAACTGAACTTCTTTTTAATGTATAGACAAGGTATTGCTTACCTTTGCTCTCCTCGAGATGCCTCTTGATAAGGTCGAGCTCGTCCTCGGACCGCTCCAGGTCCTGCTTCAGTGAAGAGACCTCCGCAGTACGTGCGGCAGCGGCCAGCAGTGAAGCCTGCACATGCACATACACATATTCTGATTAAACTCCTGAGTCATTATTTGATCCTCTATTTGGCCTTTCTTTGCGAACGCCAAACAGAGCATCAGGGGATACTGTCTATGCGGTAATATTTTCTTATATTTTGATTGCTTACCTCAAAGCCTGTTAGGAGGCTGGCACAAGCTTCGGTTAGTCCGTTTTTGGCGGACTGAACTTTCTCGATCACCGCACTCATGATAGTGTGGTGCTCTTCGTCGATGGAAGCGCCGCGAAGCGCTTCCAGTAAGTTGTCCGGTGCCTCTGGATGGACAGAGGCCACCGGCACGGGCGGCTTGCCCCCTTAACAGAGGATCGCCTGCCGGAGTCCGGAACCACCGAAGGTTCCGACGCAGTGTTCGGCTGGGGGCCGAACTTGGAGCCCGTGGGGATCTTGCTCCCTCTGTGCCCAGGGTCCGGAAGGTCGCCTCGAGGCGCCCCCAGGACTACCTCCCCTCGGCTTGGTGCCTTTTGAGACAACACCTCGACATTGTCTGTAGGGCAAGGGGTGGAGGCGGCCGGAGGTGAATCGCTATTCATATTCGACGAGTCCAAAGAACCATCCGATGAAGATACGTCGAGATGGGCTCGGGACGGACTGCATAATCATATTCGGCGTAAGGAGAAGTAGTGAAATAAAACATACCGTGAATTACTACGGTATCTGGATATTTACGACTTCGCCAGGGGCTTCTCCCTGGGTAACCACGCGTCGCCGCTGTAGGCGGCCGTCGTGGAGCAGTCCAGAAGGAGGGTCCTTCCCTTCTTGGACCCTTCGGCTTCCCCAGTTGGGTCGGCCTTCCTTTTCTTGTCTCCCCCGGCTGGGGGGGGGGGTAGAACTTTCTTCTTCCTCCTCCTCGTTTTCATGGGAGGAGTGTGCGTCGGAGTTATCGGACGATGAGTCTGATATAACCTTGCGCCGGAGACCCTTTCGGGTCCCCGTGGCCTTCTTGTGGGCCTTCTTCACCGGCACCTCATAAGGCGCCGGAACCAGCATCTCCGTTAGGAGAGCATCTGCAGGATCTTCAGGCAGGGGGGCTGGGCAATCGATCTGCTCCGCTGTCTCTACCCAGTCCTGTTAATGGCATGGGAGCTTAGATCCCGCACTTGATTAAACTGGTGCAAATAAATATCCTTTGAGATATAAAAACTTACTGGATTGGCATGATGCTTCATGCTGAGTCCGCGGTCCTCGGTAAGGGGAGGAGGTACATCGGCGCCCTTGAACAGCACCCTCCAGACGTCCTTGTGTGTCATGTTGAAGAGCTCTCACAGCGTCTGGTGCTTGTCCGGGTCGAACTCCCACAAATTGAATACCCGTCGTTGACACGGGAGAATCCGGCGGAAGAGCATGACCTGGACCATGTTGACGAGCTTGATTTTCTTGCTCATCATGTTCCTGATGCAGGTCTGGAGTCCAGTCAGCTCTACCGGGGAATCCTAGGACAGGCCCTTCTGTTTCCGGGAAATGAGCTGCGTGGGGATTCCGGATCAAAATTTGGGGGCCGCCACCCAGTTGGTGTCGCGCGGCTCGGTGATGTAGAACCACCCCGATTGCCACCCATTTATGGTCTCCACATAGGAGCCTTTGAGCCAGGTGACGTTAGGCATTTGGCCCACCATGGCGCCTCCGCACTCTGCTTGCTGGCCGACCACCACCTTCGGTTTAACGTTGAAGGTCTTCAGCCACAGGCCGAATTGGGGCCTGATGCGGAGGAAGGCCTCCCACACGATGATAAACGCCGAGATGTTGAGGATGAAATTGGGGGCCAGATCATCAAAATCCAGCCCGTAGTAGAACATGAGCCCGCGGACAAACGAGTCCGCGGATGAAGTGGGTAAGAAATAGGGATGATCTGCCCCGCATCTGGCAGCCGGTGTGCGATATTCGCAGCCAGATATCCGGCTTCGCGAAGCTTTGTGATGTTCTCCTCCGTGACGGAGGAGACCATCCACTTGCCACCCGCTCCGGACTTGCTTGGAGTCGTTTGAGGAGAAAGACGCAAACTTGGGCGCTAGATCTTGGGTGTGCGAGAATGGATAAGCAAGGAGGAAGAAGTCGTGTGTAAAAAGGGTGAATCCTTGTCCCTTTATAAGGGCGAAGAGGCGATGCGCCTCCCCACTTTCCTGGTAAAATCGCTTATTCCCCAAGCGCCATAATTGATGGCGTGGTTGGGCTACCCGCGTCCGTATTGATGAGAATCCCGCAATAAGGGGGACACGATCTCTGCTTTGACAATACGTGTCAAGAAAACCGCCTCGCGATATGTGCGGTGCTAGTTGAGAAAAACAGTTCGAATAATGACCGGGCCATGATGTGATGTCATGGTGTCAAAACATGTCGGCAGATTAGATTTGTGGAAATATTATTCTCTCTACGGTGGTATGTGGAACTTGTTTTGCAGAGCCGGACACTATCCTTGTGTTCAAGATCTTCTATGGAGTATTCGGAAGAAGAACCCGCCTTGCAATGCCGAAGACAAAACTGCTCGTCGGACTCATCATCATTGAAGGCTAGTTCAGGGGCTACTGAGGGACTCCTGGATTAGGGGGTCTCTGGACAGCCGGACTATATCCTTTGGCCGGACTGTTGGATAATGAAGATACAAGATTGAAGACTTCGTCCCGTGTCCGGATGGGACTCTCCTTGGCGTGGAAGGCAAGCTTGGCAATACGGATATGTAGATCTCCTCCCTTGTAACCGACTTTGCGTAACCCTATTCCCCTCCGGTGTCTATATAAACCGGAGGGTTTAGTCCGTAGGACAACAGACAATCATACCATAGGCTAGCTTCTAGGGTTTAGCCTCTATGATCTCGTGGTAGATCAACTCTTGTAATACTCGTATCATCAAGATCAATCAAGCAGGACGTAGGGTATTACCTCCATCAAGAGGGCCCGAACCTGGGTAAACATCGTGTCCCCCACCTCCTATTACCATCCGCCTTAGACGCACTGTTTGGGACCCCCTACCCGAGATCCGCCGGTTTTGACACCGACACCCATCTAGCAAACCGGTGAGTTCTTCATACTTCAAGGTTTATCGCTTCCTGTGCATCCAAGGAAGATTTCTAAGTTTCTCCATTTGTCTTTTCAAAGCTGGATAAAGAAAGCTGAGCGGATCCAGTGTCCGGCTCCGTTGCTCGAAAACCCAGCTACCCCGCTGCTGACGAAGATGATGGTTCCGGCGCCCTACCAGGCGCCGGAGAAGAAAGCCAAGACGAAGGGCCAGGAGACAAGAAGCGGCCTCCGCCGTACAGGCACTTCAGACACAACATTCGAAGATGCCGAAACCCACTCCTCCCCCATCGAGAACAAGGAGGAGGAGGAGGAAAGCAATTCTCCCCCCGATGGGGGAAGGAAGAAAAGGGTGGCCTCCACGGATCTGGAGGTAGAGGCGTCCAAGAAAGGGAGAGTCTCCCTTGCGGACGATTCCAAATCGGACACCAACAACAGCCCCGAGTGGCGTCCCAGGAAGAAGCCCTGGCCAGATCATAAGTACTCAAAGGCACTTACACACATATTTATCCAGCTTTTTTACATCGTGCTTTTAATATGTTGAATCATGTGCTGTATTCTAGCTCTCGCTCACCTCCAGCGATCCTCGTGTTCAGGGAATTCGCTGCATCCAAAGGTGATGGACAGCGGGTCGCTTCCACCGGCCTCCTCCCCCAAGACTATGGATGACGCTGAAGTGTTGTCCCGAAGGACCCTCCCAGGCCAGGGAGAAGTACAGGAGGCCGCCGAGGTGGTTCCAGAGGGTGAAACCTCGGCCGCCGGACACATGGGGGAGCAGACCCCCTAGAGACTGGTGACAGGGGCCATACCCAATTCGGCCCCCAGCCGAATACTATTCCGGAGGCCCGTACGGCTCCGGAATCAGGTAAGTAGCCTCCTTCGAATGAAGGAGGTGCACCTATTCTTCCGGTGACCTTGTCTATCCGGAGGCACCGGACACTCTACTGGAAGTGCTCCAAGGTGCTTCCATTGTAGGGGAACACCGTATCCTTATGGGTACGGTGGTTGAGAGGGTTCAATCTGCTAAGAGCGGACTGACCGAAGCCTTCAGGAGCCTGCTAAGAGGCTTCGAGGTATGCAATGTAATAACTGCTCTTTTCATGCAAAAATGCGCCTTTGTATAGATAGTAGCCCCTGATACTCTGGTCGGCTTCCACAGGGAGGCGATTAGAGGATCGAAAAGGATTTTTTCAGGAAGTAACATGATTAATTTGAAAACAGGCTGTTATGTCAAAGGCGACTGCCCAGGCCGCGGAAGTTGCAGATTTAAAGCAGAAACTTGAATTAGCTGATGAAGACATTACCCATATTAATAGGCAGCTCGACGAGGCACAAGGTATGTTTTGGGACCGCCCGCTTACGCATGTATAATAGTGTGAGCACGAAGCTGAAAACTATACAATGTGATATGCATGACTGTAGATGGTCTACCGCAGTTGAGACCCTGCGAGCCGAGCTTGCCCAGGCCAAGGTACAAGGCCTTACAAGAGGCGAGAGAAGCATGGTCCGAGTCCAGAGTGGCTCGGGAGGAGATCCGGCAAGCTGGGGAGATAGCGGCTGGTAAGCCCTTTCTTTTACAGACTAAATTCGGCGACCCGAAGTATGCTCTGCTTAATCAATGGTGGAGTTCTCCAGATGCGTTCTTGGACATGCCGAAGAGTGTCTCCGACGCGACACAGTTCTTCCAAGCATGGGAAGTACGTTCTACGGAGAAGCTTTCTGGTCACAATTCAACGTGCCACGGCGTCAGGCATTGCTGAACGAACAGATGGCACAGTGGGCCGAGCTCCACAAGATGTCCGGAGCTGCCATGAAGGATGTCGTGGTCCGGCTATGGCCGGCTAAACCCATTCCGAATAGCTATTTCGGTTTGGTTGAGCGACTTGTCAATGAAGTGCCGCATATCGATGCCGTCAAGCGGTCGGCGTGCATAGAAGGTGCTCGGATGGCCTTCGCCCGCGTCAAGATGTACTGGGCAAAGATGAAGGTCATCGATGTTGCGGCTAAGGGCCCGCCCGGTGGCAAGGACCACCGCATGCTGGAGCATTATTTGGAGGACGTCCTAGAGGGCGCCCGCTTGATAGAGGGCCAGTGCTCGAAGGACATTATGTTCGAATAGATGCACTGGAATTGTGAGAAAAATATTATGATATATTAAGGCTGTGTTATATTCATACCTTTTCCTGAAAGTTTTTTCCTCCTGTGTGTCCGTTTTTTTATAATTTGAAAGTTTTTCAGTCATTGGCTTTAGCCCCCTCGCATATAATACGGGGGTGTTCAGCAACCTGATCACTCTTCACCCAACGTCTTGGTCCGTAATGGAGGTGTCAGTGCGGCGAACTAGGCAATCAGACTATAGGGCTTTGACACTTTCCCTTAGCCGTAGGAGTTTTATAGTGGGTCTACGATGTAGTCCCTAGTATGTATGCGGTGATCCGAATACGGTTGCGTTACATAGGTGACAAGGAAACGGTCCATCATGTAATACGGAAAAATCGCTAACCATTGTAATGAATCGCCGAGTGGCCGACCAGCTCTCGCCGCATCATGACAGTCAGTTTTCGGCTTTCTCTACTGAGGTGCTTAACTGGACAAACTAGAAACACAATTGTAGTAGTTCTCCCTTTACTACCCTATCCGATCAAACGGAACATAAGGTAGCAAGCACAGGAGCCAGGCAACCGAACTATTGACCAAAGACATGATTCGGAGCCGATGCATAAAACGCCAAACTCGGGACGCCAAATTGTGCTGAAAAGCTGTTCGGACTTTCGTTTGGCAACACATATGTTGCCTTATAGAGCCCCTGGCAGTTTTATGCCAAGGTGTGTACATGGAACCACATAACAGACGGAATAAAAACGATACCGAATAAGAATTTTGGTTCACTGAAATCTGATTGATATGTCAAAACGTAATCTTACATAAGGTAGCATAATCACCAAGGTCATTTTACATGTCGAGGGTCTAGGGCGAAGGGAAAAGCTCTATGCAGGTCCTTGAGCGAGGTTGTGGTCTTCCTGCCGCATGTCTGCGCCGCTTTTCGCCCAAATAATAAAGATATCTTTAAAGGGATGGTCTTCGGCCATGTATACAGAACCGGGCTCGGAAAGAGTCCTCATGGGTCCGAAGAATGAGTAGGCATTGATTCACCTGCGGTAAGAAAGGAAGGATGATTAAAGAGAGATTAAGGTTGTATAAGGTCGAACCATTGTATAGGTCTGTCCGCATATTTCCTCCGTCGATGCCCAAGGTATTTTGAGTGCATAATTGTGCACGCGTGGTACGAATTCCGCTGATGTACGTGGCGGTCGACGGAGGCTAGGCTGCTAATCCAGCCCTGAAGTTGCCGGACTGCTGGTATGTAGGACTGATTGGTCCTGCGTGGGGAAGTCCGATGGCCTGACAGCCGAGGGGCTGTGCGGCTTGATAGGGCTGCTATGTTCTTCATCCGCAATGGATGATGTATGCTCCTAAGTGCGGAGGGAGTGCTCCCTGTTTCCATTGATTGTAATGACGCCACGTGGACGGGTCATCTTGAGCTTCAAATAGGCGTAACGCGGGACCGCATTGAAGCGGGCAAAAGCAGTTCGTCCGAGCAGTGCGTGATAGTTGTTGTGGAAGGGGACGATGTTGAAGATCAAGTCTTTGCTTTGGAAGTTGTCCGGCGACCCGAAGACTACTCCCAGCGTGATTGAGCCCGTACAGCGGGCCTCTTTTGTAGGTATTACTCCTCTGAAGGTAGTTCTAGTGGGTTTGATTCTTGACAGATCAATACCCATTTTACGGACAGTGTCCTGATAAAGTATATTGAGACTACTGCCGCCATCCATGAGGACTCATGTAAGATGGAATCTGCTGATGATTGGATCGAGGACCAAGGCTGCCGAACCTCCGTGATGGATAGTGGTCGGGTGGTCCTTTCGATCGAAGGTGATCGGACAAGCCGACCATGGGTAAAATTTGGGGGCGACCGGCTCCCTGGCGTAGCCGTCCCGTAGTGCACATTTGTGCTCCCTCCTAGGGGTATGTGTGACATATATCATATTCATTGTTTTTACTTCGGGGGGAATTGCTTCTCTCCCCCTGTGTTTGGCTGACAAAGCTCTTGGTCATCGTCGTCGCTTGGCAACCCCTTTCCCTTGTGTTCAG
This sequence comes from Triticum dicoccoides, assembly GCF_002162155.2. Lineage (NCBI taxonomy): Eukaryota > Viridiplantae > Streptophyta > Magnoliopsida > Poales > Poaceae > Triticum > Triticum dicoccoides. The sequence goes on along the minus strand of NC_041392.1, from coordinate 309,398,842 downwards.
CGTTAAGCTTGCTGGCTTGTTTGAAGACCCAACAATTTCTGTTGGTGTGATTGGTGGGTTTATTGGGGGTGCCTTGAATCTGGCAAGGCCAATCAAGTATTCTATCTAGAATGGATGGGCCATCTCTGTTTGCCTTGAATGGCTTTTTCCGTTGACCGGGTTTGGAGCCGCTGAATCCGGCGTTAACCACCATGTCTTGCGTTCCTTCATTGTTGTTTCGACGCTTGTGCTTGTCGCGTCGTGGCTTGCCATTGCCATCCCTGGTTTCGGCGGTACTAGGGTTGCTGGTGCTATTGCTTCTACGAGCAAGCCAGTTGTCTTCTCCCGCGCAAAAACGGGTCATTAGTGCGGTGAGGGATGCCATGGATTTCGTCTTTTCTTGGCCGAGGTGTAGGGAAGCCACTCGTCTCGGATGCTATGTTTGAAGGCCGCGAGGGCTTCTGCGTCCGGACACTCCACAATCTGGTTCTTTTTTATTAGGAACCTTGTCCAAAGTTGTTGGGCCGATTCCCAGGGTTACTGGATTATGTGGCTAAGGTCATCGGCATCTGGGAGGCGACTCTGAATGCATCCTCCAGGTCCTCCCAACTACCAAGAGAATTTTCTGGTAGGCTGTTCAGCCAGTGTTGTGCTGGTCCCTTAAGTTTGAGGGGGGGGAATTTGATAGTGTGTAGATCGTCACCGCGAGCCATGTGGATGTGGAGAAGCAAGTCTTCAATCCATACTGCAGGCTCTGTTGTGCTGTCATATGATTTGATATTCATGGGTTTAAACCATTCTGGGAATTCATGTTCCATTACTTTGTCAGTGAACCAGAGGGGGTGTGAGGCTCCTCTATAGTTGGCCACGTTGCGACGTAGCTCGGATGGAGTTCATCTGCGATTTTCGGCCCGGGCAAGGTTATGGCTGTCGTCCCCGGCTAGATAGCCATCGTTGCACGTCGGAGCACGCCCCCGCAATCCCTAGATCAATTTGGTCTAGCCCGCTTTGCTTTCCAAATCCTGCCGCAGGTGGTAAGTATATTTCCAAGCTGTTGTGTCTCTACCTTTACGGCGAGGTAGTACGGGCTGGTATTCGGCTTGAGATGCCGTTTTGTCACGGCCATGTGGTGGTCGGTCGGCTGCGTTTTGCACCGATGGTACGGGCACCAGCGCCTCATCATCAAATTGCGGTAGCAGCTTACGCTTTGGGTAACTCTTGGTTGGGCGCTCAAGGCCGTATTCCTCGGCTGCCAGGATGTTAGTTCACTTGCCGTTGAGAAAATCTTGGTCAGCTTGAAGCTGCTGCTGCTTCTTTTTCAGGCTCCTTGCAGTGGCTATTAGCCTGCGCCTAAAGCATTCCTGCTCAAGGGGTTCCTCAGGCTCGATAAAGTCTTCATCGCTGAGGCTCATTTCCTCCTCGGAGGGTGGAAGATAATGACTATCCTCCGAGTTTTCGTTTATAGCCTGGTCATCAAGGCTAATTTGTCCATCTTCCCGATCATCCTGTTCGGAGGTTGGCTCGACGGGGTCTTCTTGGTCTTCCGTGTCATCCAGAGTGTTGTTCTCTCTGGTGCTGTCGGATTTCTGGTTCCGGCAGACCCTTAAGGTTCGAACTCTGGGGTGCGCACGGAGATCTTTCCCCTACCGACTCGCGCTTCTATGGCTCGCAAGAAATCTAGGCTGGAAAGAAGAACACACAAAGGACACAAGGTTTATACTGGCTCGGGCCACCGATGTGGTGTAATACCCTACTCCAGTGTGTGGTGTGGTGGATTGCCTCAGGGGCTGCTGATGAACAATATAGGGGGAAGAACGGCCTCATGAGAGGTGTTCTTGAGCTGGTGCAGTGTGTTCTACTCAGTCTGGATCCCCCTCCCTCTATGGTGGCTAGTCCTACTTATAGAGGCCCTGGTCCTCTTCCCAAAATGTGAGCGGGAAGGGCGCTAACAATTGGCCATTTTGAAGGGGAACATCCAGTACAAGTTATCTTGACCAAAGGTGGTCTTTGGCTGCCAAAAGCACTGGTGATGGCGCCGTATTGGGCTCCATGGTGACCTTCGTCCTGCCGCTCTGCTGGTCTTGGTCTCGTTGCACCGGAATGGTAACCTTTGCCCGATGCTTTGGACCGTGCCTGTTCCCTTTGCACCGAAGGGGAAACAAGGACACCGCACAGGCCGGTGCCCGCTTGGTGCCCGCCTGATCTCGATCGTCATGGCTTGTGTCACGGGCTCCTCGCGAGGTGCCCCTGCCTTGATCTCTTCGCCTCCTCGCGAGCCTGCCTGATGAGGCTGCTCCTGAGGAAGCTTCCTCTCGTCCACTCCGCGGGGCTTGGCCCCTCGCGAGGGTCTTGAGTTTGAGCTGATGAAGCTGGGCCGCACTGGGACCCCACTCGAGCCACGCCGCAGGCCGCAGGCAGGCAAGTCTGGGGACCCCCGTTCCCAGAACGCCTAGAAGAGAAGCGAAGGGGCAAGTGTGAAGCGCCGCGGGCCCCAATAGCCTGCGGCCTTGGGCGCCACGTGGCAACAGATTGGACGTGGGCGTATGCGCTTCCCCACGACACCTCGGCAACCGCACGACTTGACAAGTCCCTGCATGCAGAGAAATGGGTCATGATTACCTGCGATCGTGGTGGTCGGCGGTTGGCCTTCTCCAGCTATAAGTACGGGACTGTGCGAGCCTCGTTAGCGTATCCCCTCCTGCTACTCCTTTTCTTCTTCTTGGCTACTCGCCATTCCCATGGCTCCGCAGAAGAGATTGTCGGCCGCGGAGAAAGGAAAAGCTCGTCCAGAAGGGCCAGACTCCCCACCAACCAAGTGCGGCTGGGGCCGCCCTCGCAAGCACCCCGCGGTCCCCGTAATGGCTTCCCGTGGCCATGGAGGCGGTTCCCTGCGCAGTGGTGAGCGCCCGGTTGCCGATGGGAGGCACGCCGTGGCCGCGAGGCCCCCCAGGCCACGCTTTCGCTCAGCGGAGGTGCTGCCGGAGTTCGTCGTGTGGTCGGCAGACTCGACCAGCACCTGGCTCCAGCTTCCCCGTTTCTTCGTAGGTGAACTGCCGGCCGGCGCTCGGGGCGGCCTCTGGCTTCAGGCAGATGGTTGCTGCAGCAGGGCCTCCTAGGCTTCGCTGGAGGTCTCCGCTTCTGGGAATGCGGTCCTGACCTGCGGTTGGCAAACGTTTGCCCATGTGCGCGGCCTGCGCCGGTGGTGCGCCCTACACTTCAAATTCAATGTCGACGCCACCCTCTACGTGAGGGTGTTCAGGGAATACGGTCGCCGTGCTGGGTGATGCCCCAAAGACGATGACCGCGGCCGCCTGCCCAGCCCCGGTGCTGACCAGGATGAAGACGGCGGCAGGCATGTAGGCGGCGGCGCTCGGGGCTCGCCAAGCTTCGGTGACTCTTTCTCAGGCAGCAGCTCTTCCAGCGGTGGCCGTGACCAGCCCCCGCGCCGTCACGCCCGCCTGGGTGAAGGTAGTGGGTCAGCCCACCGTCGCGCCCCAGTGAAGCGAGAGGAGGGATCCGCCTGAGCCCCCAGAGGCAGCTCCAGCTTTCACCGCAAGTTGGTGCCGAGCAAGTCGTGCCTATTTTGTTTTTCTTCTTTCCCTGCGCAGAAAAAGAAGGTAGTATAGGGCCCTACGGGGGCGTGTTAGAACTGTTGCTATTAATCATCGTGCTGCTTCCGCTATTTCTGCGCTATGTTTCCGCGCCGCATGCCCATGTGCGGGAATTATTTAGCTCAGTGGGGCTTGACGCGATCCTCGCCTCCCGAGGCTGAGGCCTCGCCGCGCGCTTCATGTCCTGCAAGGATTAGCAGGAGGAGTAGCCTTCGGTTTGGTTGTGGGGGAAATCGGCCCAGGTCCTGCGCTCATGTCGCGAGGACTGGGAGGGGTGCTCCCGCGGTGGATTCGGACAGGAAAGCTTCCAACGATCGGGGCAGAGAACACTCATGAGGGCGCCCCCGAACCTCCCTCGCGAGATTTGCGAGAGAAAACGAGGCAAGTGAGTGAAAAAGATAAAGAGTCACAAACTTGGGACAGCAACAGCTCCAGTAAAACTTCAAACAGGAACGAACGAGCCAACTGCAGAAAGCAAATGAAAAATCCGCGTCCGGCACCTATTCTAGTCTTCGACGTCTTCTCACCAGCGCGGAGCTAAGTGCTGCCACTGGGCGTGGGTGGGAGCCCCCGAGGCCCGAGGGCGGCACTCCAGAGACTCCGGGGCGTGTACAACCCCACTCATTATTACGTGAGAGTGTCACGGCCGGCGAGCTTCACAGGCATTGGCCTTCTTCACAGGCACTGGGCCTTTCCCAAAACGCGACAGCTTCACAGGCATTGGCCTTCTTCACAGGCACTGGGCCTTTCCCAAAACGCGGCAGCTTCACAGGCATTGGCCTTCTTCACAGGCACCGGGCCTTTCCCAAAATGCAGCAGCTTCACAGGCATTGGCCTTCTTCACAGGCACCGGGCCTTTCCCAAAACGCGGCAGCTTCACAGGCATTGGCCTTCTTCACAGGCACCGGGCCTTTCCATAGGCGCTAGGCCACGCTCAGGGATAGAACCTCCGGAGATGTTGAATGTTCCACGCGTTCTGGACGGGTACCCCCTCAGGGGTCTGCAAGCGCGCGGAGCCAGGCCTGGAAACATGAACAACCTTGAATGGGCCCTCCCACATGGGAGAGAGCTTGTGCAGCCCCTCCCTGGAGAGAACCCGTCTGAGCACGAGGTCCCCTACCTCAAGAGTTCTGGGGCGGATGTTGTAGCAGTGGTATCGCTGCAGCGCCTGTTGATACCTTGTCGCTCGTAGCGCGGCTTCTTGATGGCATTCCTCCCCCAGCATGAGATCCGTCCCCCGCATGGCGTCCTGCTGCATCTCGTCGAACGCCAGGACCCGCGCGGAGCGACACCTGACCTCGTGAGGGAGGACAGCCTCCGCTCCGTAGACGAGGAAGAACGGGGTCTCGCCAGTCGTCTTGTGTAACACCCTCGATGCGACTATATCTCCCACGTGTCGAGGCATGACTTAGAGGCATAATCACATTGAAGGCATATGTCGCAAGTTAGACAATCTTCACAACATCCCATGTAATATAGATGTAATAAAAGGGGAGATAACATAGTTGGCTTACACTCGCCACGTCAATCAAGTACATAATTAACATTACATCATCCAAACACTCATGGCCCGACTACGGCGCCAAAATAAAAGAGAACCCAACATGCGACACAGTCCCGATCACACCCGACTGGGCACCACTACTGATCATCGGGAAAGGAGACATAGTAACGTTGAGAGTCTTCGTTGAACTCCCACTTGAGCTCAAGCGCGTCACCTGGAGCGGAATCATCAGGCCCTGCATCTGGTGTAATAGTAATCTGTGAGCCACAGGGACTCAGCAATCTCGCACCCTCGTGATCAAGACTATTTAAGCTTATAGGTAAGGCAAGGTAAAAGTATATGCGGAGCTGCAGCAAGCGACTAGCAAACTCAATGGGCTCCTCGTTAGCGAACTCGTCTCCTGGCTCTACCCAAACAAGACAAACAAACAACAAGGACGCAATCAACCACGTGCAAGACTCAAACAATATGATGCAATGATGGTATGCTATGCGGGATGCATATGCAAGATTTGACAAGGGATGCATGAACCTTGCCTCAACATGGAAATCCAGGGGTGCCACTGGATATATGAGATGAAAACGCTTGAAAACGATATAAAGAACGCCGGAATCGGAGTTACGGTTTGAAAATGGCAAGCGATTCAAAAATGACACCGGTCTGCGATTTAAATGCAAGCCATCTAAATGCAACAGGATGAACATGCTACACCACCCAAACATGGCATCAAAATACATGGCAGGGATGCATTCATGAAGCTTAACAAAAGTCTAGCACTGAGCTACGGCCAATTCATATATTAACAGGTTCAAACAAGCATGGCAAAAATGCATATGGCAAACAGATCTTAGACTTAGTGAAATTAACACTTGTCTGGAATTTCAGATCAGGTAGCACTCTTTGGAGCAACAAAAATATATGCTACAGGACCTGAACATGGCAAAGTAAAGCATTGCATGGAGATACTCAAAGAGCTTAACGAAAGTCCCTTAGTGACCTTGAGCCAAAAAGGACCAGAAAATACAATTGCAAGCATGTGAACATGGCAAAAACATAATCAGTTTTCAGACTTAGTGAAAACTGGCACATGCTGAAACATAACTCAAGTAGGCATGTTTACGAGCTCGATGCACTCAACACGGAGCAAGTCATGACCAACTAAGCATACACCCATCAAGAATACACAAAATGCAAGCTAGACATGGCAAGAACAATAACATAGCTTGCACGGATCAACTACAACATCATCGGCAAAATTGCAAACAAGTTGACAATCTGCCCAGATTCACAAAGTAGCAAAAGTAGAGCTCGATTGACTCAAGCTAGGGTGCTCCATAATTGCAACCAAAGACATGGATGGATAGATCACTACAAGATTAACAAAACATCCTTACTGATCATCCTCAAAAGAGGCACGTATCACTAGGAATCAACATGAACATATGGCATCATGAGATAAACAGCTGAAGGACTTAGTGGAAATGCTAAGTCCCTGAAATCAGAATTAACAAGTGCACCACTTTTCAAGCTTGTGCTAGACACCACACACATCACAAAAATACATGGGTTGCACCTCTGGAAAGATGGCAGGACCCTTAACAAAACATATGTGGAACTCATGGGCATAGCATGCACACAATAATCATGGCAGAAAGGACAAAAAGCTAAATGAAGTAACAGATCTGACAATTATCTCAAGTAGCCCTCTTCTAATAGCATTTTGGGCATCAAGATGAACTCAAATGAAAATGATGCAATGGAATGAAATGATGTACTCTCTGAGCTGAACATTTTGATATGCTATATGCCCAAAACGGAGCTACGGATGCAAAGTTACGAGGCCATGAACAGGAGCATATGGATCTATGGATACAGGGACTTAGAAGAAAAAAAGCACCTCCGGATCTAGGGTTTGACCCGGGCACGCAAAACGAGGCAGCAGTGCTGCTCGCCGGAGTTCGAACACGGCGGCCGGCGAGGTCGAGGTCGCCGGATCTGGTCGCTCCTCGATCGGATCTGGCCGGAGGAGGGAGGGGACGGCGAGGCAGCGGCGGAGGGCGGCGTCGGCGGGGCGGCGGAGCCGCGGCGGCCGGCGACGAGCTCGGGCAGCGCGCGGATGCGGCGGCGCCGGCGAGGGCGCGTGGTGGCGGCGGCGAGGGCGCGCGGTGGCGGAGACTCGGGCCGGGAGGGCCGCAGTCAGGCTCCGCGGGCCGGCGCGGTGGGAGGCGGCGGAGCCGCCACGTGGCGATCTCTGAGAGGGCACGGGCGGCGGCAGACACGTCCGGCGTGCGGAGAGGAGCGGGGAGCTAGGGTTAGGGTCGACTTGATCCGAAATTTTTGGGGAGGAGGCTATATTTATAGGTAGAGGGAGCTAGGAGAGTCCAAATGAGGTGCGGTTTTCGGCCACGCGATCGTGATCGAACGCTCTAGATGATGGAGAGGGTTTTGGTGGGTTTTGGGCCAAATTGGAAGGGTGTTGGACTGCAACACACATGAGGCCTTTTCGGTCCCTCGGTTAACCGTTGGAGTATCAAACGAAGTCCAAATGGTATGAAACTTGACAGGCGGTCTACCGGTAGTAAACCAAGGCCGCTTGGCAAGTCTCGGTCAAATCCGGAAATGTTTAATCCCCACACACGAAAGAAAAGGTAGAAATGACCACCGGAGGAGAACGAAGCGCCGGAATGCAAAACGGACCACGGGGAAAATGCTCGAATGCATGATATGAACACGTATGCAAATGCAATGCACATGATGACATGATATGAGATGCATGACAATGATAACAACACACGGAGGCAAAAACCTGAACCCGAGGAAATAAAACAACTTAATGCCGGAAACGGACAAGAGTTGGAGTACAAATTGGGAAAGTTACATCCGGGGTGTTACAGCTTGGATGCGCTTGTGCGGATAGACCACAGCACGGACTGGAGCTCGTCGTACCAGCCCCTGCCGCAAGCCTCTAGCTTCTTCTTGAAGGTCCTGGCTTTGAGGCCCCTCAGGACCTCCGTGTTGGCTCGCTCGGCCTGGCCGTTGCTCCGGGGGTGTGCCACCGAGGCGTAGCATATCTGTGTTCCAAGGTTAGCACAATATGTTTTGAAGAGATTACTGGTGAATTGCGAACCGTTTTTCGGTGATGATGTGGTTAGGCACCCCAAACCGGCTCACAAGACCCTTGATGAACTTGACTGCGGAGCCTGCTGGGATGGTGCGGATAGCTTCAACCTCAGCCCACTTGGTGAACTTGTCCACATCGACGTAGAGGTAGCGATAGCCCCCTGGCGCCCGAGGGAACGGGCCCAGAATGTCTAGCCCCCAAACTTCAAACGGCCACGAGAGGGGTATAGTCTGTAGGCCCCCCGCCTGCTGATGGATCTTCCTAGCGTGGAACTGGCAGGCCTCGCAAGCCTTCACCAGCTCAACGGCGTCGCTGAGTGATGTGGGCCAGTAGAATCCACTTCAGAATGCCTTGCCGATGAGGGTTCGTGACGATGAGTGGTGCCCACAGTCTCCGCAGTGTATGTCCGCCAGCAGCTCCTTCCCTTGCTCTCTAGAGATGCAACGTAGGGACACGTCATTTGGTTGCTTCCAGTAGAGCTCCCCATCCTTGATGCAGTAAGCCGTGGCCTGCCGCGCTACACGATGTGGCTCCTCCTCGCTCTCCGGCAGGGTCCCTTGCATCAAGTAGTTCTTGAGCTCTGCGATCCAACACCCTTCCTGAGGCTCTAACGCCAGGAGCAGGCGTGCCCCTGAAGCCGGGCCGCAGGCCGGAGCTCCCGAGGTAGGCGGCTTAGGGAGCACCTCCATTGGTTGCGCCGTGCTCGATAGTGACGGTGCCGCCGAGGGTTTGAAGAGCCGCTCCTCGAAGACGCCAGGCTCCTGAGGCAGCCGCCTGGATGCCCTCTTGGCAATGTCATCAGCCTCTTGATTGGTGCCATGAGGCACATACTGCAACTCCAGCCCCCAAAACTGCTTCTCCATCTTGCGAACCTCAGCGAGGTAGGCTTCCATGTGCTCATCCTTTGGTTCATATATCTGGTTGGAGAAGTTGACGAGGAGCTGTGAATCGCCCTTGATGATGAGGCGCTTTACCCCTAAGGCGATTGCGTCTTTCAAGCCTACTAGCAGGCCTTCGTACTCTGCTATGTTGTTGGAGACCTTTTCTCCGTGCTGGAAACAGAGTTGCACAGCATAGTAGAGTTTGTCCTGGGTAGGGGATACGAGCACTGCGCCAGCTCCCACACTGTGTCGGGAGAATGCCCCATCGAAATACATGACCCAGCCGTCTGGTGCCTCACTTCCCGGGGAAAGTGATTAGTCCTCGCCAGTCTCGAGACCCAGTGCTTCTGCCCATTCTGCCACGAAATCCGCAAGTGCGGCTCTCTTGATGACTCTGGTCGTACTGAATTCTAGCTGAAATGCCTGTAGTTCGATGTTCCATTCAGCGACTCTTCTAGCTGAGTTGGGGCTCCTGAGTACCCTTTCCAAGGGGTATGCTGAGAGGACTTTGATGGGATGGCCTTGGAAATAGTGCCACAGCTTGCGTGAGGCCACTAATAGCGCGAGGAGGAGTTTTTGAGGCATGGGGTACCGCGCCCTTGCGTCCCGTAGCACCGTGCCGACGAAGTACACGGGATGCTCGACGAGGTTGAGGGTGCTGGCGTAGCTTGCATCCTCCAGGGGTCGAGGCGTCTCCTGAGATGGTGGAGCCCCTAGTGCTTGGTCGCTTCGAGAGGCCTCTCCTGCCCCGGGTGCGTTCTCCTGCTGCGGTTGTTCCCCACCGGCTGTGGTCGTGGTCCTCATGAGGCCCTCTTGGCTTTTCTTTGCTTCAGCCTGGACGGTTGCTGCGGCCTTGGTCCGGCGCTCCTCCCTAACCGCCACCAGGGTTGCGCTAGCGGACTAGGGGGTGGCCGCAAGGTAGAGCACCAGGGGCTCCTGTGGACGCGGAGCTACCATCACTGGTGGGCTGGTAAGGTACCTCTTGAGATCTTGGAATGCCTTGTCAGCCTCTTCAGTCCATTCGAAGGGGCCCTTCTTCTTCATCAGCTTGAAGAAGGGTAGTGCTTGTTCCCCCAGCTTGGAGATGAAGCGCCCTAGCGCGGTTACACGCCCGGTGAGCTTCTGCATCTCTCTGAGGGTCCTTGGCGGGCTCATGTCTTTGACTTCTTTGACCTTCTCTGGGTTGGCCTCGATGCCCCTGTGGGACACGAGAAAACCTAGGAGCTTTCCCGAGGGGACCCCAAACACGCACTTCTCCGGGTTGAGCCGTAGGTCCACTTCATTGAGGCTCACAAAGGTTTCTTCCAGGTCTTGTATCAGGGTTTTTGCCTCCCGGGACTTCACCACAATGTCGTTAACAGAAGCTTCAGCGTTCCTCCCGAGCTGCCGGCCTAAGGCGATGTGCATCAGCCGCTGAAAGGTTGCGCCTGTGTTGTGAAACCCAAATGGCATGCAATGTAGCAGTACACTCCACATGGGGTCAGGAAAGCCGTTTTTTCCACGTCTTCTACCTCCATCTTGATCTGGTGATAGCCCGAGAAGGCATCTAGGAAGCACAATAGGTCACACTCTGCGGTAGAATCGACTATCTGGTCAATGCGGGGGAGCAGAAATGGATCCTGTGGGCAGGCTTTGTTGAGGTTGGTGAAGTCGACACACATGCGTTCCTTTCCTCCCTTTTTCGGCACAACGACCGGATTAGCCAGCCAATCAGGGTAGCGGACCTCGCGGATAACTCCTGCTGCTTCTAGCTTCCGGCTCTCCTGAACGATGAAATCTTGTTTCTCAGTGGACTGTCGCCTCGCCTTCTGCTTCACAGGGTGCATGTTGGGGCACATGTTGAGGTGATGCTCAATCACACCCCTCGGGACCCCTGCTAACTGATCAGGTTCCCATGCGAACACCTTCTTGTTCGCACGCAGGAACCTCACCAGGGCCTTCTCCTGCTCGGGCTCAAGGTTGGCTCCTATGGTGAAGGTAGCGTTAGTGGACCCGTCCTCGTCGACCGGTACCTGCTTGGTTTCCGCCTTGTCTTGGGTGAATAGCTGCTTCTTTTTAGCCGGCACAGCCCCCTTGGGCTCAAGGGCGTCGGTGCTGGTGGGCTGCGCCACCGCGGCCGCCCTGAAAGCAAGCTTGAGCGCCTGCAACGCATCCTTGTGTCTCGTGACATGGTAAGGACGCCGCTGCTCCCGGGCATCTTCATGAGGTTGTACGTCGGGTGAGTTGCTACCATGAACCGGGCCAAGGCCGGATAGCCGAGGATGGCGTTGTAGGGGAGGCCGATGGGGGTGATGTCGAAGTCGATCAGCTCTGTGCAGAAGTTGTCGTGGGTGCCGAAGGTCACTAGGAGGCGGATCTGTCCCAAGGAGGCGGTGGAACCAACTCCGACACCCGAGAAAGTCCTGCTAGGCAGAAGCTGAAGGCCTCCACCGAGAGCATGTTGAGGCCGGCACTACCGTTGATGAGGGTCCTTGTGACGGCCACCTGGCAGATGGTGGGGGTGCACAGCATCGGGAGCGCGCCCGAACCAATGGGGTTGAAGGGGTGATCATCCGAGTCGAAGGTTAGATCGGCCTCGAGCGCCACCCAGCCCGGGGGGGCTTCTCGACACTTAGAGGCGGTGCTGATCCGGCGGGTGAACGGCTTGACGTGGTGGCTCATGGGTAGTGCCTGTGAGCCACTCAGGAGAGTTGCGACGATGGGCGGCACTGGTGCGGCATAACGGGCGAGGAAGAGGTCGCGGAGCTCCTCCGAGGAGGTCACAGAAGCCGTCGGCAGGTGGAGGAGCCACGCGCGCGGGTCACCGGCGAGGGCCATGGGAAACCAGTTGGCCATCACTCGGTCGTCGCCCTGGCCTTGAGGACGGCCTCCTCATACGCCAGCAGGAAAACCAGCGGATCCATCGCGCCATTGTAGCGCGATGGCATCTCAGGCTTGAACTTGTGCGGCCACTACACCTGTCGCAAGGTGGGGGCCAAGGCTTGGAGCCCCCCGACCCCAGTGCCGGCATCGGTTGCCGGAGCGGGCGGCGCGTTGTCTGCCATGAGGGCGAAACGCGATGTTGGTGGAGAGCGGGTCGTCGAGAGGGAGAACTCTGGCGCACCCTACCTAGCGCGCCAAATGTCGGATTTCGGGTTCCGGCTGACCCTTAAGATTCGAACTCTGGGGTGCGCACGGAGATCTTTCACCTACCGACTCGCGCTTCTATGGCTCGCAAGAAATCTAGGCTGGAAAGAAGAACACACAAAGGACACAAGGTTTATACACTAGTTCGGGCCACCGATTTGGTGTAATACCCTACTCCAGTGTGTGGTGTGGTGGATTGCCTCAGGGGCTGATGATGAACAATACAGGGGGAAGAATGGCCTCGCGAGAGGTGTTCTTGAGCTGGTGTGGTGTGTTGTACTCGGTCTGGATCCCCCTCCCTCTATGGTGGCTAGTCCTACTTATAGAGGCACTGGTCCTCTTCCCAAAATGTGAGCGGGAAGGGCGCCAACAATTGGCCATTTTGAAGGGGAACATCTAGTACAAGTTATCCTGACCAAAGGTGGTCTTTGGCTGCCAAAAGCACTGGTGATGGCGCCGTCTTGGGCTCCATGGTGACCTCCGTCCTGCCGCTCTGCTGGTCTTGGTCTCGTTGCACCGGAATGGTAACCTTCTCCCGATGCCTTGGACCGTGCCTGTTCCCTTTGCACCAAAGGGGAAACAAGGACACTGCATAGGCCGGTGCCCGCCTGGCGCCCGCCTGATCTCGATCGTCATGGCTTGCGTCATAGGCTCCTCGCGAGGTGCCCCTATCTTGATCTCTCCGCCTCCTCGCGAGCCTGCCTGATGAGGCTGCTCCTGAGGAAGCTTCCTGTCATCCGCCCCGCAGGGCTTGGCCCCTCGCGAGGGTCTTGAGTTTGAGCTGATGAAGCTGGGCCGCACTGGGCCCCCACTCGAGCCACGCCGCATGCCGCAGGCAGGCAAGTCTAGGGACCCCCGTTTCCAGAATGCCGACAGGTGCCAGTGTTGTTGTCTTTTCCATGACATGATTTAGAGCGGCGCCACTGAGGTCGACGCTTTGGTTGAGTCTCAGGAGGTATATCCTCAACTAGATTTTTCTCGTTATCGCCGTTACCCTCTTTGGGTGTATCCACCATATACACGTCATACGAAGAGGTGGCCGTCCATCGTCCGGTAAACGGCGTGTTTTGGGCCTGCTCTTCTCCGGCATCGTCCCGTCGGTGTCTTCAGAGCCTTAATCGAGCATGTCGGTTAACTCCTCGACAGTGGCTATGAAGTGGGTGGTGGGTGGGACGTAAAATTCCCCGCGCTCAGCCCCTAGTCCGGGCTAGGCGTGGTTCGGATGTTGCTCCTCTATAATGACGAGGGATCTCATTAAGTCCAGAGCCTCGCTTAAAGGCGGGGTTTGGTCAGGGAGAAGAGAGTTCGTGGAGTGCGGTGAGAAGAGAACTCTTCGGCCGGGCTCACACGATGATGACTCCGAGGGTTCGGGGCCAATGTTTGGAGAGGAGTACGGCTTCATGATGATTGACGGTGATACTACTTCCTCCAGCTCTCCCGTACTAGGCTTAATAGCCGTAGAGAGTCTGGCGTGCTCAGGAATCCCGTCTTCGAACCTGGAGACACGCTCCGAATTTAAGGCCAGAGCGTAGGTTGGGGTTACAAACCCTTGGAAGATCAAGTCTCCTCGGATATCAGCGACATAATCCAGATTTCCAAAAACTAATCTGGTGACCTGGAGCGTAGCTGTCGATCTGCTCTAGATGGCCAAGCAAGTTGGCTCGCAGTGCGAAGCTACCGAAAACAAAGATCTGGCCAGGAAGAAGGACCTCCCTTAGGGCAGTTTTGATGTAGATGACCGATGGAGCCATCGAGCCTTCTGGTGACGACACAGTGGAACTCTCAATGAAAGCACCAATGTCGGTGTCAAAACCGGCAGATCTCGGGTATGGGGTCCCGAAATGTGCGTCTAAGGATCGATGGTAATAGGACACAAGGGACACGATGTTTTACCCAAGTTCGGTCCCTCTTGATGGAGGTAATACCCTACGTCCTGCTTAATTGACTTTGATGAGTATACGGGTTACAAGAGTTGATCTACCACGAGATTGTATTGGCTAAACCCTAATTGTCTAGCCTATATGATTATGATTGCCTCTATGGGCTAAACCCTCCAGTTGATATAAACACTTGAGGGGGCTAGGGTTGTACAGAGTCGGTTTACAGAGAAAGGAATATTCACATCCGCATGCTAAGCTTGCCTTCCACGCCAAGGAGAGTCCCATTCGGACACGAGAGGTAGTCTTCTGTCTTGTATCTCCATGGCCCACTAATCCGGCCCATGTCTCATAGCCCAGACGCCCGAGGACCCCTTAATCCAGGACTCACTTAATCGTGCAACTGTTCACTTACCACAGATGAGCTTTCCTATATGTTGACAGGCGCCGCAACCGAAGCACTGGAGCCGCTTCAGCAACGGCGATAGCTGGCCCAAACTCAACCGCATCACGAGCACCATCGATGATCCTTAGCTATCAAGTATGAAAACGATACCCATATGCCGTCGAGAATCAGGTACTATTATCCAACGGCAGGCGCCTACATTCACTTTCTTAGCATAAGCACCGTGAATTTCTTCATGCCATCATTCAATTTTTCATGAGATGCGTTATTCTGCTTGCACCTGTAGGGCCATACTTCTGGCAGTGAACATGTTACATGTGCTAAATTACATACCAGTGCACATATAGTTAATATGCTTTAGTTTTGTCCTAAGTATTATTGTACTTCCTAGATATCACTGTCTACTATTTTACTTTTTGCATGCTATATTTATGATAATGGAGTTGTTCCGATGCCACATGTTGGTTCCATTAGACAGCTTCATGTTCTCTATGCTTAATTACACATCAGCAAACTAGCGTGTGGTTCCACTGTTTTTTGTTCGTTTACCCTACATTTTTTGGTGCTAGCTATTACATCACTGCTCCGAGCCTTTGTTCATTACTTTTTTGTGTGTTCTTGATATTCCCAAGTTGCATGACTAATTTGATGCTTCTATTAATTATGGAACTGCCAACCCCATCAAGCAAAATATTTGTTCTTTTGGGGCTGGCACCTCGAAACAAGCATAAAAATAGAGTGAAGCAGATATATTGTCGTGTAAGCACACACCCTTCTTTCATTAGTTTAGATGTACCATTGATAATCAATTTGATCCAGTGCATGTGATTAAAATTAATTTTACCTAAATAGAGGGTGCAGAATAAACTACAACAACTAGATTTGCAACCACGGGATGCTGACGATATCTTCAAAGAACATTGCAACGGCAGCGAGGCTTCACAGCAACATATGGTAAGCCAGTGTGTTTTGGTACATGTGAAATGTAATGCGTGTGGGATGCTTTCTTGGCTTGTTCCCTCAACCTATAATCCTACAGAATTGCAATAGTTCAGTTGTCTGCGTTGCTGTATTTCTTGATTCGAATGCTTGTTTATTACTTGTTAGGCTATACTTGAGTTGGCCAATATGTCAGCAGTGCCTGCTGTACTGTCGTAAAGAAATGCATGCCTATTTCATTTGAGTCCTTTCCTCTGAACTTCATCACAAGACTGTCTTCGTAGTTTATATGAGGCCATGCTGTTAAGTGCTTTCTCAGATTATTTCACCTGCTTAGATGCCTTGGCAACTTAAATATAGCGGTGGTACACTCCCTTTCAACCAGAGATGTCAACTGGGTCCCGTTTAATCCCGATTAAAGTCCACCAGTGGTATGATAGTTCAAAAGATTTTTTGTTTTTTGAGGAAAACGAACTAGGGAGCTTGCAAAAACTAACTAGACGGGACTGGCGGATGTCGTTTATTTGCCACTTACATCCCTAGTTTCATCTTACCATTTTAATTTCTTTTCGGCTGATGCTGCTTAGAACCATTTAAATATAGCTTGCCATGCTCGGCAATAATTCGTATGTTGTTTACCATGTAACCTTACTGCCTGGATCATGCGATAACTATCTCTTACTTATGTCCAGCGGAAACCTTTCAGGATGTCGTTCACACTAGGACACAATGTACAACCCCGGAATCTATTAATTTGTGGAAGCAGTGTGCCATTCATGTTACCAGATGGTAGCAGTTCAGAGGCAACACCGCCGGATAGCAGTCTGAGCACATATATTATAGTTCTTGAGCCTCTACTAGAGGCAGAAAGAGATGGTGTGGCTGCCATGAATGAGGTAATTTTGATCTTGACGCTTGAAATTATGCCATTACCTACACACATTATGCAAGCAACCCAAGAATTGGAGGAACTAAGAATGTTGCATTTGAAGACGGAGGAGGTCCTGGTGTTTCTGCTATCTGAAGCCCAGGGTAATCCCAGTTCTTCTTTAGATACCAGTTGAAATTGCCATTAGATTATTGTACTTGCATGTTGTGTCATGTCTCTGAATGGATTATGTTGTAAGACCCCCTATGTTGTCCATGTGTTGTAATGATCCGAATTTTTTAGGCGAGGTAATCCTCAGCACTTGTATGATTGACATAAGGTGAACTGTTTTTCGTGTGAGCATATTGTATTGGATGAAATAACTGTTTGACTCAAAGTGTATCCAACCTACTGAATTCGAAGATCACGGCATTCCTAAATCATAATCATATATAAAGCTGAAATAAATCTTTGTTGTGGTTTTGAAGAAATAAATAACAAAACGTAGAATTATCTGTGGATGTTCTTAATCGAATACAAATTGGATTTGAATTTAGTTGCCAGGGCCCAGGGCAACATGAATGCTAATCCTCCCAAGTTTTAAACAAAGCGGCTAAACACCCACTATCATTTGTGGGCTGCCCGAAGCAAGTTTTGCGAGATGGAAATTACTTTCTACCCCTGACACTTGACATCCTTATCGACCGGATTTGCAGTGCTGTCGATAGGGGTAGACTAGTAACTTCAATCAGACGTGACATGACCGCCTCTGAGCCCATTCAGACAAGGTGGGCGCCAAACGTGGGTGGCAAAACACATTTGATTCAAGCTCGTCTGAAAGACATGTGTCTCTCCCTCCATTTCCCCATTCATACACGATGGGTGGCAAAACAAACTCTCCTCGTCCAAAATCGATGTAGGCAAATATTTTAAATAGGGGCAGATGTGTAACTTCCCTCAGACATGACACAACCGCCCTACCTGTCAGCCTCGTTCATACACCGTGGGCGCCAATCGTGGGCGGAAAAACAGCCTCTCCTCGTCCGAAATCTCTACCGACAAATATTTGGGAGATGCGAGATTACCTTCCTATCCCCAACCGACGTGATGTCCGAAATTTTAAATGGGGGATAAGTTCATAACTTTCCCACATTTCAGCAAAGTGCATCCCAAAGTTTGAGATCCCCCCTCCATTTCCCCATTCATACATCGCCGGCGCCACAACAACCTCCCCACTGCGGCCAGCCTCCTCTGCCCGCCACCCCATCCTCCACATTGCTGGAGCCGCTACCCCTACCCCATCGTCCACTGCAAGAAATGGACGTCTCTCATCCACGGCGCCGGACCAGGATCCTTTCATTGCGTACTCTCGCTTCATCGGCGCCGTCGTCCACCTTGTCGTTGCCGCTCCTACGACCGCCTCGTCCACGGCAACAGGATTTATCCCCCGACCCGGCCATCTGCCGTCTAAAGTCTTCTTCCCCGTCGCTGACAGCCATCGCACCTGCAGCACCCTCAACGTATTAGCAGGGGCCTACACGGCGTCGCAAGAGAGGTGGTACTCTTCCATATGTGCTTAAGTTATTGATCTCACCCGAAAAATAGATCGTAAATTGTTTACTATACTTTTCTTGTCTATACCAAATCGTAGTGGCTAGTTGAAAGCAAACATTGGTTGCAAAGTAGCTTTGTCTGGTTTGCACCTTCAGATCCGCCATGGCACGGTCACTATACTCATAAAGCTTATGGTTTCCCCCTTTATATTCACTACCATCATCATAGGTGCTTCGTGTCGTGCTAGCACTGCTCCTCAAGACCTCAACCATCAAGCGAAACAACATGCCACTCATAAATCCAAATCTTAGGTGTTGAAATACGAATCTGATATGATGCTCATATCACTAAAACAGAGAATCTTTAATTGGTCACCTAATGTTCCTATATTCGTTTCGAAAAGCATGTGCGTCACCCACTGGTCCAGCTAGTTCCACTTACCTGATTTTAGTCTTGATGCTTAGGGTTTTCCCCTTTTATCTACTCTACTATGATCTGCGTAGGTGCTTTTTGTCGTACTAGAATTACTACACCCTTCAAGCTAAACAACACAACACTCAAAATTTAAAAGCTTAGTTGTTCAAATATGATTGTGATATGATACTGATATTAGTTAATAGACACATTTAATTGGTTAGATAAAGGCCCCACTTGAGTTTCCAAATGCATGTCGCGACATATAGAGAGAGAGAGAGCAGAATTGCATTTCTTTGTCACTTGTTGACTCTACTTTCTTGTCCGTACCAAATCTTAGTTGTTATTTCAAACCAAACATCGATTGCTAACTACCCTTTGCGCAATTTGTAGCTTCAGATCTGCCATCCCACTGCCATGGTCAACACTATACTCATCATGCTTACGGTTTCCCAATTTTATGATGACCATGATCAGCCTACGTGGTTCGTGTCGTGATAGCACTGCTCCACCATCGAGCTAAATAAGCTTAGTTGTACAAATTCAAATATGATATTATGTTGATATTAGTAAAACTGAGAGATGTTTAATTGGTCAGCTAAATGTTCCTACTTTAGTTTCGAAATGCATGTGAGCCACATATGGACAGATCGGAAGTAATAATATTTCTCTGTGCGCTCTGGTTCATCATGGGTGGGCAACCGACATTGTATAGAAAGACTTGTAATATCTTCAATCTGCTTGCTCTTCTGCTCTTATTTAAGATGTTTCTCTTCTCTTCATTAATAAGTATGTTCCTTGTTGGGAAGAATAGTAGAGACATTTGCAGTCGACTGGTCAGGTCGAGTTGTTCTCCCTTAGTATATTCTGAATCTGTCAGGTCAGGTCGACATGTTCTTCTTTACTATATGTTGAAGCTGTCATCTGCGAAGTATCATCACTTATGGAGCTCTCATATTTTGAGTAGTAGGCCACATTATATTAATGCACACACCAAATTATAGCATGCATGGAATCGCTCAGAAGAATTGCAGAGATAGCACAAATTAAGGGGTTTATAGGGAGGCAACATTGGATTAGAATCACTTCTGCATAACAAAGATAATCTCACTTGTTTTTATGTTTTCATGCATGTCAGGTATTGAACATGATCAAAATAAATATGAGAATGGGCGGCGAGAGGAATATTGCAGAACAATCCACTGGCTAACAAACTTGGCATGGTGGAGGATGGCCTATCTTATTCACCCATCAATGTGCTTGCTCTAACTTGGCAAGGTTGTATTGGTCGCACATATTTCGCATCTGACCTCTTGCATTTCTTCTACTTTGTTACACCATCTTCTTAGTTTAAGCATCATATATGAGTATATGCCATACCTATCCATTTTCTGTACCTATTCCATGTGTCTTCATACTATGTTTTTCCAGTCAAATGTTGTTCTTTCGTAATAGATGTCCAAAAGGTAGAGGGTGAGTGCAGATCCTCAAGGAGTACAAACTAGGTATTTGGAAAAGGTAGTGATACCTGTTAAATCAGATAGATCAGCAGCCAGAGAAAACACAGGCCCAACTGTACCACACTTTACCCCTACTCCACTACCTAAACCCCCATTAGAACTGCTAAGATCCCAACGTCAGGTACTGTCTATGATATCAATTCAAAATTTGAATTCCTAAATTTCTGCATGTGCATTACCTTCTCTCTTGTATGAAAACAAATTTCAGATGAATCTCCTTGCTCAAAGGATCATAGGATCTCACAACAATACTGGGCTCTGCATTGCTCTTGTCAGTACCACCTTCCCTTTGTCAGCGTACTTACACTCATTGTTGTTTGATTATGTAGCATCACTGTAAATGTTCGCTTCTTTATCCTCCCTTTTCTTGAAATTATAAGATCTATATTTACTCTTAGATAAATGTAGAATTAACACAATGGTTATGAAGTTTTGGATTGCTCATTTAAGTACCTGTTGTCATGTACTCCCTCTGTATCGAATTAATTGTTGATCAATTGGATGTATTCAGAACTTAATAGTGCTAGATGCATCCATTTGAGCGACAAGTAACAATGAACGGTGGTGGTATTACTGTACTTGCATCGCGAGATAGTTGATTGTCTAGCATTACTCTGCATCTTATCTGCCCTGCCCTCCACTTTCTCCAAATTATCATATCTACATTTACTCTTACCAAAATGTTGAATAAAGCCAATGCCACTGCACACTATGATGTCTGCATTCCTCTTGTCAGTACCTTTTTGTTGGAGTAATGGGCCACGGGTAGGATAACTCGACGCCAATAACCTTTCAAGACATCATGGCTGACAGCGCCCCTCAGGATGCCAAGGTAAAAATCCGCCTTCTGGGAGCCGGATGGAGAAATAGTCGGCTGCCTGCAGACGGCCGAGTACAGAAGGCAAGGTCGAGACGAGCCGACTCCTGCCAGGCGGCTTCCAGAGAAGCCGGCTCCGAGGAGTCGGCCCGCGGCCCCTTCGAAGCCCGTACCCACATCAAGGGGGACGGGGCTGGGATGGCTACAGTGCAGCCCATCCCCTCCCCTTCCTAAGGGTTAGCACGGCCATAGTGCGCTATACCAATGAGGAGCCTCGCCCGGCGCGGCACTGTAGCCATGCGAGCCCTGATGTCACCACGGGCAGGCGGAGTCCTGCTCTCACGACGGACTGTCTGTATGTCCCAAGGACGACAGGCCCCACCAGTCAGTGAGAGTCCAGAAGACGGCGAAGAGCCCTACCAATCAGACCCAATGGGAGTCGGCCCCTAGGAGTCGGCCTGCTCCTCCCATGGGCCCCACGCGCCATTAACCAGACTAGACGGGGAGTGGCTACAGTAATCTCCCGCCATGACGGCGGTGGTATAGCCATGATCCTTCGACCAAGCCTGCGTCATTAGAAGCGCGACTATAGTGATCAGCAGCCGGCAAGACCCCCAAGCGGCGGGTACGGCCTGTCGGCTCCATACCAGACCAGTCGGCGGGGCCCCACGATCGGCGGCCCCCAGCAGTCGGCGGAGAAGTCGGCGGCCAAAGAGACTGACGGCTGGGCCTGCGCCCAGTCATATTACCCTTGTACCCCTGGGGGGCAGGCCTATATAAACCCCCCAGGGCACTCATGCAAAGGATTCAGACCCATTAGAACTAGACGAGAGATATAGGAAGGAGAAAGCTAGCCTTGCCTTCTCCTACCTCCAGCATACAGCTCGAGAAGCGCCCTTGTACTCACTTTGCCTTAGTGATCATGCGGAGACCCCGTAGAGCAGGACTAGGGGTTTTATCTCCTAGGAGAGCCCCGAACCTGGGTAAAGTACGTCGGCGTTTGTGTCTACGCCTAATCCCGCTTCCGGGCACCGGCGACGTTCTACTCGCTCCCACCATGATAAGCCATCCTTTGGCATATGTCACACCCATCCCCCGACATTTGGCACCCACCGTGGGGCAAGGTGCACCTTTGTCCGGAGACCTGTTCTGGATGGGAACCCTTTTTCTCCCTGGCGAGCGCAGCCAGCCTGGCATGCCAGACGGAGTCTGCGCCGACGCGCTGCTTGGCACGGAAATTGCCTGCGCGGCTAGTTGCCTCGCCGATCTTGTCGGTGAGGTCCGCCTCCCCGACGAGCCCGCATCCGACGCGGGCACAGGCGACCCCGAGAGCCTCCTCGCGGGCCTCCTCGACCAACTCCATGTCGCTAGTGAGCCTGCTATGGACTTGGAGTCCGTAGGTTCCACCGACCCGATGCTGGTCGACTCCGACACCGCGTCGCTCGACGCGTTCCCCACGAACTTGGTGGTCTATGACGAGCCGCTCCCTCGCGCAGAGAGCGGCGGAAGCACCGTCACGGAGGTACTTTTCATCGGTCACGGCGAGCACTCCGATGGAGGTGCTCGCGACCCACTTGATGCGGCACTACAAGACCTGACCGCGCCCATTCCCGAAGACGCCGACGCCGAGACGCTGGAGGCACGCTGCCTTCAGCTTGTCGAATGCGCCAAGAAGCTAGCCAGCATGAGACGCCTACCAGAGGCCTATCAGCGCGAGATGGACCATGCTGTGGGCGGCACGCCGGCTCCCGCCGGGCCCAGACGCCTTGGCATAGTCCAGCAACGCGGCGTGGCCATTGCCAACTTGCTCGGGGCAAATTGCCCCGTCTACACCATGCCGGTGGAAAACATCCGAGCTTCCGAAGCGGCAGCAGACGAGCTGGACAAGTTCGAGGGCGAGGAGTGTTGCCTGATGGCGGAGCGCATTCAACGGCTCCTCGACGCGGCTGCCGAGCAGAACGAGGCCGGCTGCCGCACCGACGCGCTGCGACGGTAGAATGACGACCTGCACCCCCGCCGAGACCACGGCGCGACATCTCGGATGCCGACCGGTGGTGTTCGTGGAAGAAAAGACAAGGAGCCGGCTGCTAACCGCAGTCGGACTCATATCACCATAGAGCGCGACCAAGACGGCCTCCCTAGGGCAGTGGAACGACGGTACGACTGTCTGCCTCCTCCCCCTCGCAGGGAAAGGCGAGTCTCCCCGCCGCCTGTTGACCACCCGACACTCGGCGACCGTCTTGGCCGCCGAGAGGGAGTCGGAGAGAATGATGCCCGCCACCGGAACGACCATCTCCACCGATCCCTGGCGCTTGAAGAAGAAGATGAGCTGGGCCCGCCGTGCTTCGGCCCCCGCATTCGAGACGAGCCTTTCCCCAGAGGGTTCACACTCCTAAGAGACATGCCCAAATACACCGGCTCTGTGAAGCCGGAAGATTGGCTGGTTGACTACTCCACAGCAGTCAACATAGCAAACGGCAAAAAGTGTGTTCTCGTGAAGTATGTTCTGCTCATGCTCCAGGGCACGGCCCGGACTTGGTTGAACAGCTTGAAGCCCCACAGCATCAACAGTTGGGTCGACTTCACCGATGCCTTCGTCCGCAACTTCACCAGCACGTACAAGCTGCCTCCCAAACCTCGCCAGCTTTCCTTGTGCGTGCAAGGCCCCCAACGAGTCAACTCGCGACTACCTCACACGCTGGGCCGAGCTCCGTAACTCCTGTGAGGGCGTGCACGAGGTGCAGGCCATCGAATACTTCACCGCCGGGTGCCGAGAGGGCACCCTCCTCAAGCACAAGCACCTCTGCGACGAGCCAGAGACCCTCGAAGAGCTGCTGATCATAGCAGACAAATATGCCACGGCCGACTCCTCCATGAAAGCAGAAATCCAAGTTAGTGCGACTGGCAACGTGGCTCCTCAGGCTCGTGGAACCTCAGCTGGAGACGCCAGTCAGCGTCAACAACAGAATGACCACAAGCGCAAGGCCACGCAGCCGGCTTCCACTAGCCGGCAGGTGGCAACAGTCGAAGACTAGCAGCCAGAAGGGCCGCCTCTGCCCAAACGACAGAAGGGCGGCAAGCCCAACTGGTTGCCGGCTTTCTCATATGAGTAGACTTTGGATGCTCCCTGCAAATTCCATAGTGGTGCAAAGCCGTCCAACCACACCACTTGGAAGTGCCACTGGCTCACCAGGATCGTCAAGGGAGACGACCTCATGCCACCCCCGCCTGCTGGGCAGCCTCCTCCTCCTCCCCCCAGTAGCCGGCGGTCAGACCAGTCGGTGCAATACAAGACGAATACCCAGAAGAGCATGGAACCTATGTCATCTTCACCAATGTGGTTGATGATCGACGCAGCAGGCGGCTGCGGCAACAAGAAATAAATGCGGTAGCATCAGAGACCCCAAATTTCATGCATTGGTCTGAAAAGCCCATCGGCTAGAGCAGAGCTGATCACCCGAAGGTGATGCCTAAGCCCGGCTCCTATGCCCTGATTTTGGACGCCACCTTTGCCATGGACAAGCGAGCAACTCACTTCTCCCGAGTCCTGATAAACGGCGGCAGCAACATTAACATCCTATACAAGGATACCATGGAGAAATTAGGAATCAGACAGAGGCAGCTTTAGCCCATCCGGATAGTATTCCATCACATAGTTCCTGGCCTTTCCTGCTCACAAATCGGCAAGATTCTGATACACGTCCTCTTTGGAGACAAAGATCATTTCCGCTGAGAGTCAGTATGGTTTGAAGTGGTGGACCTTGAGAGCTCATACCATGCGTAACTTGGCCGGCCTGCCCTAGCCAAGTTCATGGTTGTTCCCCACTATGCCTACCTCAAGATGAAGATGCCAAGTTCCAAGGGGATTCTGACCATAACTGGCGACTACAAGAAGTCGTCCTCCTGCACAGCAGAGAGCAGTCTATTGGCCGAGTCCCTCGTGATCGCAGCCGAGAAGCGGCTCCTGGACCAGGTTGTGGCAATGGCAAGCAAGCAGCCAGAGATGTCGCCCGATCCCAAGGAGTCAGAAGCTAAGGGCTCGTTCAAGCCGGCCAAAGAAACAAAGAAGATACCCTTGGACCTAGAGCACCCGGAGAGGTATGCTGTCATAGGTACAAACCTCGATACCAAATAGGAAGGCGAGCTCGTCGATTTCCTCCATGAGAATCCGGACATCTACGCATGGTCCCTCAAAGACATACCAGGTGTCCCGATGGATTTCGCCAAGCACAAATTACACGTCCAGTATGATGCCAAGCCGGTCAGGCAGCCCTTGCACCGCTTGTCAGAAGAGAAGAGTCATCGGAGAAGAAATTGCTTGGCTGCTGGCAGCCGGCTTCATCATGGAGGTGTTCTTTCCAGAGTGGTTGGCCAACCCGGTCCTTGTACTGAAGAAGAACAAGCAGTGGCGTATGTGTATTGATTACACCAGCCTCAACAAAGCATGCCCCAAGGACCTATTTGCTTTACCAAGAATCGACCAAGTAATAGACTCCACAGCCGGATGCGAGCTGTTGAGTTTTTTAGATGCATATTCAGGATACCACCAGATCAAGTTGAACCCGGCTGACAGACTGAAGACCGCCTTCATCACGCCATTTGGAGCCTTCTGCTACTTGACTATGACGTTCGGCTTGAGGAATGCCGGCGCCACCTTTCAACGTTGCATGCAGAAGTGCCTCCTCAAGCAACTCGACAGAAACACCCACGTTTACATGGACGATGTGGTGGTGAAGACGGAGAAGCGTGGAACGCTGCTAGAAGACCTCAAGGAGACCTATGAGAACTTGCGCCGATTTCAAATCAAGCTCAACCCAGAGAAATGCATCTTTTGGAGTACCAGCTGGCCAGCTTCTTGGCTTCCTGGTCTCCGAATGCGGCATAGAATGCAACCCTGTGAAGATCAAGGCCATTGAGAGGATGGAAGTACCCAGCCAACTGCTGGACGTACAGAAGTTCACCGGCTGTTTGTCATCCATCAGCCGATTCATCAGTCGGCTGGGCGAGAAGGCTCATGAAGAAGACCACTTTTTTTGAGTCGAACCACGAGGCTGACGAAGCTTTTCTCCATTTGAAGAAGATGTTGACTACTCCACCTGTCCTGGCGGCTCCGACTCCTAAGGAGCCCATGCTCCTATACAACGCCACCACCAGCCGAGTGGTCAGCACATTCATCGTGGTAGAGTGCAAGGAGGAAGGCAAAGCCCTACCAGTCCACAGACCGGTATATTATTTGAGCGAAGTACTGTCGACCTCTAGGAAAAACTACCCCCACTAAGAGAAGATGTGCTACGGTGTTCACTTTGCCACCAAAAAATTGAAACCGTACTTTCAAGAGCATCCAATCACTATGGTCTGCACAGCTCCACTGGCCGAGATCATTGGAAGCCGGGATGCTTCGGGCTGAGTGGCCAAATGGGCCATAGATCTGGCCCCCTACACCATCTACTACTAGCCTCGCACTGCCATCAAGTCACAAGCGCTGGCCGACTTCCTTGTCGACTGGGCCGAGACCCGGTACTTGCCGCCAGCGCCTGACTCCACCCATTGGCGGATGCATTTTGATGGCTCCAAAATGCGCACCGGCTTGGGAGCCGGCATCGTCCTCACCTCTCTCAAAGGCGACAAGCTCAAATATGTGCTGCAAATCCACTTTGCCGCCTCCAACAACGTCGACGAATACGAGGCACTCATTCACGGGCTCTGCTTGCCATAAAGCTCGTCATTCGCCGGATCCTGTGCTATGGGGACTCTGACTTGGTTGTCCAGCAGTCGTTAGGTGACTGGGACGCCAAAGATGCAAACATGGCGAGCTACCGCTTCCTTGTACAGCAACTCAGTGGATATTTTGACAGATGCAAGTTTCTCCATGTGCCAAGAAATGACAACGACCAAGCAGACGCCCTGGCACGAATCGGCTCCACCTGTCAAGCAATACCAACCGGCGTCGCCCTTCAGTGCCTTCTCAAACCGTCTGTCAAGCCATCACTAGAGTCAGATTCTATCTTCGTGCCGGCTCCTCCTGAAGCAGTCGGATCCGACTTGAGAGCTCAATCAGCCGGCACAGGAGTTCTGATGGACGGCTCGAGGGTCGCAGCAGTCGCACCCGGCCCGGGGACTTCAGAACCCGGCCCGGGGACTGCAGCGACTAGCTCAGGGACTTCAGAACTTGGCCCGAGGACTGCACCAATTGGCCTGGAGACTTCATCGACACAGCAAGTGGCTGCCGACTCCAACCCGCCGCTTCCCGGCCCAGCCGCCCTTGTCCAAGTTGTAGTCCTGACAGTTGAAGAAGTCGCAGCACCTTCATGGGCCCAGCCGTCCTTAGTTTTTTTGAACAAAGAGCTACCAACTGATGAGATCTTGGCCCGGCAAGTGCAACATCGGGCAGCAGCCTACACCATTGTCAACAGAGAGCTCGTAAGCGCAGTGTCACTGGTGTCTACCAGCGCTGCATGGAGCCGGAGCAAGGCCAAGCGATTCTCAAAGACATCCATCAAGGCGAGTGTGGCCACCACGCGGCTTCAAGAGCACTTGTCGCCAAAGCCTTCCGCCATGGTTTCTTCTGGCCGACTGCTCTTGAAGACGCCAAGGAATTTGTCCAAAAATGCAAAGGGTGCCAGAAGTTTCGGTCCAAGCCACATACCCATCTGCTTGTCGTGGTGGACAAGTTCACCAAGTGGATAGAGGCCAAACCAAACAAGAAGCTGAACGGTCCGACTGCTGTGACTTTCATCTCTGACATCACCATCAGATATGGCATACCACACAGCATCATCATCGACAACGACGCAAACTTTGCCAAAGGCGGCTTGGCCCATTTCTGCGTGATGCAGGGCATCGGACTGGACTTAGCATCCGTTGCCCATCCGCAGTCAAACGGACAAGTAGAGCGAGCAAACGGCCTCATCTTGTCTGGCATCCAGCCTCGACTGGTCGAGCCTCTGGAGCGTTCGGCCGGCTGTTGGCTCGACGAGTTGCCGGCCGTCCTCTGGAGCCTGTGCACGACTCCAAACAACTCAACCGGATTCACGCCCTTCTTCCTCGTCTACGGTGCCAAAGCCGTCATCCCAACGGACATAGAGTTTGACTCCCCTCGAGTCACCATGTACATTGAAGAGGAGGAAGAAGAAGCACGTCAAGACGGTGTCGATCTGCTGGAAGAGGGCCGGTTGTTAGCACTCAGTCGGTCCAGCATCTACCAGCAGAGCCTGCGCCGATATTATAACCGAAAGGTCAAGCCGAGATCTTTCCAAGAGGGAGACCTTGTGCTCCGGCTGATCCAGCGAGCAGCCGGGCAGCACAAGCTCTTAGCGCCTTGGGAAGGCCCCTTCGTCATCAGCAAAGTGCTAGGCAACGACTCCTGCTACCTGATCGACGCTCAAAAGCCTCGAGCACGCAAGAGGGACGTCTTCGGCAAGGAGACGGAACGGCCGTGGAACGCAAACCTCCTCCGAAGATTTTACAGTTAAAGCAGTATGTACCATGCTACCTTTTGTATTAAGTACGAAGACTCTGGGTCCCCCGACACGAGCTCGGGGACTGCCCTCTTTTATCTATATGATAAGAATCATGCCCATAAGTGTGTTATTTTTTATGCCGCTTGGCACCGGGTCCGACTAGTCGGCCTGGGACTTGCCGCCTTGCACTATGAAATGCTTCCTGCAGCCGGACAAGTAATGTGTGGCACTTAAGCCGTCTCCTGCCAGAAGCCGCAGCTCGCAGAGCGACTGGACGGTGGGCAGGAGTAAGGTAGAAAGGGTGCCCATATGAAACATGGCTAAGGACACAAGCATGGGCATAGTCTAAGCCGGCTTCCCGCCTCTTACGACCGACTGTTGAGCAGCTGGCTTGCCATGTTCTACTTAACTTGCCAAAGAACTCTAAACGTCTAAGTACTTGCCTTCCCAAAGAAGCTAAGTACTTGATCCAGCAACAGTCCGTAGAGCGGCTGTCTGACTGGCAAGACGGCAACCAAGGGAAGGCAGCAAAGGAAAAAATCCAAAGAGCAACAAGCAAGAAGAGATAGAACTCGGAATATATTTACATAGCAAGGCCCTTGGCCAATCTTCAAACAGCAGTTCAAGATACACCCCGCGGGTGGAATTGTGCAAAATTAACAAAGTTCATCAAGACCGATAAGCAGGTATAAACAAAGGTAAAGTGGCAGCCTAGGAAGCAGCAGGCGGGCTTGGTGGAACGGCGGAATCGGCGGCGCCGGCTGGTGGAGCGGCCGGCAGGGAAGTCTCCGCTTGGTCACCTCTAGTGGTAGCCGGCTCAGTTGGGCGTGGCTCATTGTTGGAGGCGCGGTCGAGCTGAGGCTGGCCGTCCGCTCCGACCTCCGGTGCCTTGCCTTCGCCTTCCTCCTCCGCCCCGCCTTCTTCCTCACCACTGGAGTTGATCACCTCTGTTGAATCCTCGCCGTCAGCCAGATTCATCCTGAACCATTTCGGCGGCGCCTCGTCGCCATTCTCACCCTGCTCCGGGACAAAGACGCTGGTGTTAGTGTACTCGGCGACCGACGCCGCGCGCTTGACGAGGTCATCTTGCATGACCGCCAACTCCGCCTGAGCTTCTAGCTGGAACGTGGCTAGCTGGGCTAGACTCAGCCCAGGATACCACGCCTTGACAAACTCTAAGGCTCGGCGCGCTCCAGCCCTGGCCGAAGAGCCCTTCCAGGCTTCAAGGCGGCCAGCCGCTCCCTCCAGCCAGTCGGCAGTCCGACTTGGGGTGCGCAGTGCCGGCATGTCCGGCCACAGGGCGGCGATCGCCTGGGTGCTGACACATTGAAGCCGGCGCAGCATCCGGTGTGCTGGCCGAAGACGAGCCTCAATGCTCAGGATCTACTCGCTCAGGGTTCGGGGGGAGTCAGTGGCGATCTTCGCACCATCCGCCCTCCGCCCTTCACGATCAGCCTCGATGGCCTGGTTGGCGGCGTCCGAGTGGCCAGGGAAGAAATCTGCCAGGACAGGAAGGCAAAGAGCCAAATTAGAATATTAGAAGCCAGCTCAACCAATAGCCGGCAGCTCAAAGAAGAAAAGTGAGGAGAGGCTCACCGTCGACGAGATCCTCGATCTCATGGAAGCCAGAGGACAGCATCGCCTCCTTGTCAGTCTAGGAGGAGCGCTCGGACGCGAATTCGGCAAGGAGGGTGGTATCCTTGTCCTCCGCCTCTTTCTGGGCCTTCTTGAGCAGCTCCTTCTGCTCCGCCAGCTGCGTGGCCAGCCGGTCGCGCTCCTCAGCCAGCTGGCCACACTCCTCCTCCTTGGTGCGCAGGGCGGTGTTGGCCTCGCCCAGCTGCTGCTGCAGTGCGGCGTTGGCATCTTCAGAAGAAGGAGGAGAACAAGGTGTTAGTTACCAACAAGGAAGAAAAGTCGCCGAGGAGATCCGGCCCGACTGCTCAGCAGTCGGCCCGATTCACGAGGACTACAGCCCGCGGGCGTGCTAGCGCGCCCCCGCGAAGAAAGAGTCACCAACAGAAAAAAATAGTCGCCAGGGGCTGGCCCGACTACTCAGCAGTCAGCCCGAATCTCGGGGACTACAACCCGCGGATGCGCCAGCGCACCCCCGCAGAGAAGGAAGAGGCCTCACTCCGGCTTTTCGATAATTCGGCGGTCCGCTTGGCCAGGTCCTCGACGTTGGCGTTGAAGGTGGTCACGCAAAGATTGTGGTAGTCCTGTGACAAAATTTTAGACAAGTATTAGTACTTGGAACTCGCCGATCAGAGTTTCGAGCCGCCTGCTTAGCAGCCGGCCCGAAACTCGGGGACTACACCCAGTGGTGCGCTGGCGCACCCCCACCAAGAAGAACAAGAAACAGAGACAAAGAAGAAGGGAACGTACCCGGACGGCTTCTCGCGATGCCAGATACGCCTTGGTGCAGTTCTTGATGGCATCTCCCTCGGCTTGGAGCTTGGCTTGGACATCCAGAAGCGCCCGGTTCAATGGGCCCGTCCCGCCTCCCCGCACCCACCCAGCGGGCGCGACGCTCGTCGCTTCGGTGTCCGGGATCGTGGAAGTTGCGGCGCCGGTCTCCAGAGGGCGCGGCGCCGAAGCCGCCTTCGCGAGACGATGACGCGTCGGCGTGCCTACCTGAAGAACTAGGCCCACCACCACCTCGTCTTTAGTCTGCAGCACCGGCGGGTCTGCCGGCTGCTCGCCTTGCGCGCTCCCAGATGGCGGCGGTGGAGGCACGATCACGTCCGGCGTGGCGGTTTCGCCGCCATCCCTCTCCCTGACCGGGTTCTTGCCGCTGGCCTCCCTAGTCTGCGCCGTGAACTCCGGGGGTGGCGGCGCGGAGTTCAGAGGAATAACAAAAACCGCCGACTGGCGATGCGCGGCTTCTTCAGCTCGCATCTTCACTGCATTGGTGGCAATGGCCTCCCCCAGTCTCTTCTTGGCAGCGGCCTCCGCCTTCCCAGCCTCCGCCTTCTTTAGGCGGGCGGCCTCCTGCTCTTCACGCACCTCTCGTGCGTTCCGCTCTGTCGCCTCCCGGAGGTCGGCGGCAGGGTCAATCCGCCGAGTGGTGGCGGAAGTCTTCGCCGACCCCACGATGGAGGCGGCAGCTACCTTGTCAAGAGAGAGGGGAGCCCTGGACCCAAGGGCGACAACCAAGCAAACTCAGACAAGATCAACGAAAGAAAAAATGAAAGCGCAAGAAAGGTAGCACTTATGCAGAGACCAGCAGCGGCTTCTTCACTTTCTTGCGGAAGCGGTGAGCCTTTGCAGCCACCTCGTCCCGCTTGGTCGCTGTGGCCGAGCTCTTGGGCTTCTTCCGTCGGCTGCCGAACAGGCTCGGCGCGGCCCAGCACTTCTTCGCGCCGCCTTGGGCGTCTGGTGCGACGGAAGAGCTCGCGCCGGGCTGGCCGGCTCCTGGCTGGTGGCGTGGAGCGACCTCCTCCGCGTCATTGTCAGGCCAGTCCTCGAAACTGGCCTCGAGCCTCGGGCCGCCCACTTCGCCGCTTCCTCCCTCGGCGTCATCCTCTAAGGCCGCCGCCCCCAAGTCGGGGTCGTCGACGTCGCTCTCCGCCCGGTCGGGGAGGAATTCGCAGGCCGGCCCCACGGTGCCGGCTGCCGGATGGAGGGGGGTTCTAACCAAAGCCGATTGGTCACACTGGACAAGACGGACTCAGCGGCAAAGGAGTCAAAGAAAAAGGAAAAGAAACAAGTCACCATGGGCGGAGGGTTGGCGCGTGAACATAGCTCCTTGTCGAACTACCACTGTCCCGTGAGCTCGCAGTTCGCAAGGTAGTTCCTCATGTGGGCTACCTCCGCGTGAGGCATCTCCTTGGTGCACAGACGACTCGGGTCCCGATGCCCACTCATCTGGCAAATCATGTGGGGGCGACTTTGGAGTGGGAGCAGTCGGCGCACCACGAAGGCGGCCAGCAAATCCAGCCCGGTCAGGCCCTCCGACTGCATCAGCACTCGGATTCGCACGATGGCGCCTGCTCCTGCGGGCGTCAGCGTCCTGGCCTGATACGACCAGTTGGGCCGCCTCCTAGCCCGCCACGTAGGCCGGCAGATTGACCCAGCCGCCCTCCGCGAAGACGCTCTTCACGTAGAAGTACAACCGCGCCACATCTTCACCGACTTTATCAGCCGGATGGGGGGAAACGGGTTGACGGCCCCCCGACCTCCGCACGGCGATGAACGCGCCGCACTGAGCCGGCACGCCTGCGGCCTAGGTGCCGAGCTTGGAGTAGAAGAACTCCCCCCAGAGCTCGATGGTGGGGAGAACGCCGAGGAAGCCTTCGCACAAGGCAACAAAGGCAAACAGTAGCACCACCGTGTTGGGGGTGAGGTGGTGCGGTTGGAGACCGTAGAATTCGAGAAAGGCGTAGAAGAAGCCGCTCGCCGGAAGGCCAAGGCAGCGTAGGCAGTGCGAGCGGAAGACGACCCACTCGCCCTCTTCCGGCGCCGCCGAGATTTCCTTCTTCGGCGCGAGGCGGACCCTCACGAAGTCCTTGCCGGGCAGCCGCCGTGTCATGCAGAGGCAATCTATGTGATCATCATGGACCTCCGAACCGTCCCAGGTGTCGGAGTGCACCGCGGGGGGCGTGGCGGCGGAAGAAGAGCTCATCGGGAATGGGTCACGGCGGCGCTCGGCGTGGCTTGGGGCGTGGCGGCGAGAGGAAGAAGAGGAGGAATCAGTGAGGAGGAGGGGCGGGCGTGCTCCGCCGCTCCCCGTCCTCCCCCTACTTATAGACCAGTGGGCTGCGAAGCCGAGGGGGCAGGTGTGGGATTTACTGTGCCCACTACCCCACGCCTCCCACATTTGTCACGCAAAGTTACTGTGCGCAGTAACTCCGCGGGAATCTCAACCGTCCGCCCCGGCCGCAGCAGATCCGCTCGCGTGTCGTGGCATGGTAGTGGTGGGCCCCGCCTATAGGCGTGTCCCTTCGCGCGCGTGGGTGGGCAGATTGGCACGGCCACACATCGCTGCGTGACAGGCCCGAAACGGGCGGCGGCCCGGAAGCTTAGCTAGCACGCCACTTGGATCCCGCTGAGGCGCTCGAAAATTTTGGACAAGCCAGATTAGGCGAGTCCGACTCCTGCCAGTCGGTCCGGCAGAAGCCGAACGAGGCTTCACTTCAAGAACTTGGAGAAAGGAAACTCCTGAGGCTCCTCGGCCAGTCGCCCGCGGTGCCTCACCAGCTTCGGGGACTACTATCGGAGTAATGGGCCACGGGTAGGCTAACCCGACGCCCATAACCTTTCAAGACATCAGGGCTGACCGCACCCCTCAGGATGCCTAGGTAAAAAGCCGCCTTCTGGGAGCCGGCTGGAGAAATAGCCGGCTGCCCACAGACGGACGAGTCCAGAAGGCGAGGTCGAGACGAGCCGACTCCTGCCAGGCGTTTTCCAGAGAAGCCGGCTTCGAGGAGTCGGCTCGCCGCCTCTTTGAAGCCCGTACCCACATCAAGGGGGACGGGGCGAGGATAGCTATAGTGCAGCCCATCCCCTTCCCTTCCTAAGGGCTGGCGCGGCCATAGTGCGTTGTACCAACGAGGAGCCCCGCCCGGCGCGGCACTGTAGCCATGCCAGCCCTGACGTCACCACGGGCAGGCGGAGTCCTGCTCCCATGACATCCTGTCTATATGGCCCAAGGACGACGGGCCCCACCAGTCAACAAGTGTCCGGAAGACGGCGAAGAGCCCTACCAATCGGACCCGATGGGAGTCGGCCTGCTCCTCCCACGGGCCCCACGCGCCATTAACCAGACTAGACGAGGAGTGGCTACAGTAATCGCCCGCCATGACGGCGGTGCTGTAGCCATGATCCTTCGACCAAGCCCGCGTCATTAGAAGCGCGGCTACAGTGATCAGCAGCCAGCAAGACCCCCAAGCGGCGGGTACGGCTTGTCGGCTCCGTACCAGACCAGTCGGCGGGGCCGCCCGATCAGCGGGCCCCAGCAGTCGGTGGAGAAGTCGGCGGCCGAAGAGACTAACGGCTGGGCCTGCGCCCAGTCATATTACCCTTGTACCCCTGGGGGGTAGGCCTATATAAACCCCCCAGGGCACCCATGCAAAGGGTTCAGACCCATTAGAACTAGACGAGAGATATAGGAAGGATAAAGCTAGCCTTGCCTTCTCCTACCTCCAGCATACAGCTCGAGGAGCGCCCTTGTACTCACTTTGCTTAGTGACAATGCGGAGACCCCATAGAGCAGCGCTAGGGGTGTTATCTCCTAGGAGAGCCCCGAACCTGGGTAAAGTACGCCGGCGTTCGTGTCTACGCCTAATCCTGCTTCCGGGCACCGGCGACGTTCTGCTCGCTCCCACCATGATAAGCCATCCTTTGGCATATGTCGCACCCAACCCCGACACTTTTGCCTTGTAACGCTGTACTTAATTAATTGCTATTTGATTATGTATCATCAGTCTGCGCCTGAGCTTCATTATCCTTTATTTCTTCCAATATTATTTGATCTATATTTACTCTTTGCAAAATGTGGGATAATGGCAACACTTATAAAGAATTTTCTTTGGGGAATTTGCTGAATTATCCTTCCATCAACATGGAGAAGGGCTTTGTCCAGCCTGTGTTAACATGTAATGTAAGTTCATCCTTCTCAAGCCTTCAAACTTTGTTCTAGTATAGATTTGGATAGGCATCATTTCCTCCACTGTTGTTTACTTTTCTGTTTACATCTGATTGGATATTTGCAACAACTACCAGTTTTAAATTGTAGTTGTAAAAACATGTTCCTTATGCAAAACAGATCCATTTATTTCTTATATAATTGTTTCTCTTTCAGAGTCGTATCTCTTATGCCAGGCAGAACTTTAGGTGAGATAGTGAGCCAAACCATCTTGAGGACAGCGAGATGACCCCAAGGTCCTGTCTTGATGAATACAGTGAGTTGAAGCTACTCAACAGCAGGTGTGAAACAACCTTTGTGCAGTCGCTGCCTCAATCAGTTCAACTTCTTTAGTCTCAACTTAAAGCAGAAAGGCTTGCTTCAGCTCAGCTCCGACTTGAAGTCAATGATGCAATGAAGATCTCAGAGGACTGCCGTGCGCACTGTGGTGCGATACAACTAGGGATGGAGCATCTATCGTTCACACAACTAAGGTCTCATCAGCTTGTTCGGCTGCTTGCGGGACCCGTCCTGGCCAAGCCTCGTGCTTTCTGAAGTGCTCTTAGTTTTGTATATTCTTTTATCAGCACGTTTATATGCACAGGTGGCGATCTTTGATGCCCGGTGTATGTAATCCGTGGTTCTTTATTATCACCGGTAGAGAACTTTGATTCCCAGTGGATGTAATATGTCGTAATTTTTTTATTGTATAGTCTAGGTTTATTCTTTGGTCGGTATGCTATAATTTAGGCCGAAAGGTTCAGTGGATCTCAGTTTTGTCATGTCTTCAGGTCGGCCCATTACTCATATGGGCCAAAACATGGCCAGCTGGGCCAGAGAATACCATGAGCCATTAACAGGCTAAAACCTATATTGGGCTAGCATTGAGCCGAAAAATTCACGGGCCAATATAGGCCAAAACTTCGTAGGGCCCATGTTGGGCCCAAATCAGTGGCGTAGCTGTAGGTTGGCCAGGGTAGTCCACGGACCACCCTGGAATTCGGCCCATTAGTTTTATACTATTCTATATAACAAATTGAAAACAGAACCGGCCCAGCTCAGCCCATGTACAAGTGAAATAAATTCTCGTTTGGTCTGCTCGTGCCTGTATGTGCGCTGATTGATCGACGTTCTGTCTCCAAATTCCAAAAGAGTTTCCTGATTTCTACCGCCCGCTCTCCTTGTAGTTCCTCCGGAACCCTAGCATCTAAATAACTAATCAGCAAGCGGCGAGCGCCATCGCCCAGCGCGCGGCCGGTGAAGGACGGTCGTCATGCCAGCTGCGGCGGACAGGCGGCTGGCGAATCAAGCACGCACGCATAACCCAATTAGGCTGAGCACAACTTGTTTAGTTTCCAATTGTATCGTACTCTAATCTCAGTTAAACTTTTTCCTCCTTTTGTTCAAAGTGTAATGTTCTTTTGCTATGAAGATCTTAAGTTCCGAAAAATTTAAGCTAAGAGTGCAAGCGTTAAAGTTCTTTTAATTGATAATTGGTAAATTGAACTAGTTGATTATTAGGATTTGTTCCAACATAATTTTTTTGGTAGAACTGTGGCAAAGTGAAGAGGACCGTTAGACACTGGATCCCTTTCTTCGGGACATCCATAAGAAGATTGTTACTCCTTTTTCATTTGACATGCAGCAATTAAGACTTTGACAGTAATGAGAAGGTGTCCTCACAAACGAGGTGTGCTATCTTCTATTACGCAAATTTATGATTTAACCATGAATTTTAATATGTTCTGAAAGATCTTCTTTCTATATGCATTTGAAGTATTAAATATGCATTTGTTAGTTGAATATGTGGTGTGATTTTTTTGTCAATTGGACCACCCTGGCATAAAATCTTGGCTACGCCACTGGCCCAAATACGACGAGCAGTTAACATGCCAAAATATATCTCGAGCCTGTTTGGCCCAATAAATTATGGG
The DNA here is from genome assembly GCF_002162155.2 of Triticum dicoccoides. NCBI lineage: Eukaryota > Viridiplantae > Streptophyta > Magnoliopsida > Poales > Poaceae > Triticum > Triticum dicoccoides. The sequence goes on along the minus strand of NC_041392.1, from coordinate 309,362,209 downwards.
CTTTAAGCAGGCCAGTATCAACGCGGGCCATAGGCCCAAAATTGTCACGGGCCATTATCAGATTGGCTGTAAGGAGGCCGGATTCAACGCGGGCTGTAATTAGGCCCAACGGTTACACGGGCCATTAACAGGCCGATAGGCCAGTTGGGCTGAAATTTATCCACGAAGACTACAGGTCGTTAAGAGGCCTAAAGTTACTTCGGACAAGAAATAGCCCAGTTTCTGCATGGGCCGTTAAAGGGCCTAAAGTTAAACCGGGCCGACAACGTCTCAGATGCACCACGGGCTGCTAACAGGCCGAAACTATTATCGGGCCGAACTGGTAAATGGGCATTTAATAGGCTGAAATACAAACTTGTCTTAGAATCAGCCCAAAAGAACAGTGGCTTGTTAATGGGCCTGATCCGATACGGGCCGTAATTTGGCCCAAAAATTGAAAGGCTGTGAACTGGCCTGATATGGTATGGGCCTCAATTTTACCCAAAACATGGCAGGCTGTTAATGGGGCAGCCCACTAGTGTATGAAAAAACATGGTGGGCCTTTAGCTGGGCCAGCCTTTTCACCGGAATGGGCCTCTGTTGGGCCGTGCCACGTGTTGACATATCATAGGCGCCTCCTGTCCAATGAGTGGATGACATCTGTCCCAACGATGAGCCAACACGTGTTTCCTCTGGCCAATGAGAATTTTACACATGGAAAATCCCCATTGGTCTGGGCTGGTAACGGGTTATCAGATCCAAAACCAAACCCGATAGCTTAACAATGACCCATTACGGTCGATGCCACGTGTCGATCACCCTTGACGAAAGCACTTCTATGACGCGCAATTTATCGTCATGGAAGTGGACACTTCCGTGATGATAATTTTGGTAATGTCACGGAACACTTCTACGACAGCACATGTATGACTATCTTCATTCTGTCATAAAATCGTCATGGATGTACATGCATGATAGAAAACGTGACCTACTTTGACAAACACGTATCATCACATAAGTGTATTTTTTGTAATGGAGCTAGGCGTGGGCGGCCTTGACATGGTCGTCGATGGCCTCCATCAGGGATAAGGTCGCTGTTGTGGAATGGATAGCTGGTGTGCCGCTCTCGCCAGTTGATACCCCCGAGGCAGATGTTGATGCCGCCACCTGAGAAGCAGCAGCGGCCGCTTGGGCTGCCCTGGCCGCACGGACGCAGATTGTAGTCGCGCTCATGCACCTTGTTAGCAGGCGCATGCGGCTGCGGACACGCTCCCGTCGAAGTGGGCCATCGAAGTTGCCCTCACGACGCGGGTCCACGTCCCCATCTTTCACCGGCGATGATTGAATAGTGAAATGATATTTGGGGAGCGAGCTAGTGTGCTTGACACGTCGGCTGTGGACTCTAGCCGACTCACCTTCTCGCGTAACCCATAGGCGTACTATACACCGACGGTGCTCCAGGATAGTTTGTACTTCATCTCACATGGTTGGTGATAATAAACTGTCGGTGTACTAGAATAAGGGTACCCTAGTACCCCGAACTTGTGCACGGGCAGTTGCAGCACCCCGCGGCAAGGCTTGCCGGGAGAACGCCAAGATCCTCCGTGGTTCCCTTGGAGCCATTCAAGAACAAAGTATTTAAGCTCAGGAGACAAGGCCCCGGCAAGAGGAGCTTGCCGGGAAGGCCAACCAAGGCACTCCAAGGAACTTGCCGCGACGCGCCACGCGCTCCGGCAAGGCAACAAGGCCGCGACAAGAGGAGCTTGCCGGGAAGACCAACCAAGGTACCTCGAGGCCCGGTGAGCGACAAGCTTCCGGACCCGACAAGATAACAACAGCGGCAAGGCGCTTGCCGCGGCAGGCGGCCACTCTGTGCCCACGCTCCAGCGCATCCACCAACGTGTCGCCCTGGGGGCCTCTCCAGGCGCGCGTGGCGGGAGGCTGTGCAGCCAGCGGTGCGCAGTGTCATGCGAAGCTGACAAGATCGCCATCGTGGCGAACGGTGGCACCCCTAACGGTCCTTTTCTGCACTATTTGGGCGACCCAGACGGGCATTTAATGCCCTTGTCCCCTGCCGTCAGGGTTAGGTAGGGTGCACTGTACAAGTAACTGTACCAACCACCTCGCTTTTTACATTTGTACCCTTCTCTGCGTTGCCACCTATTGGTGACCCCTTTAGCGCATAAAAGGAGGCCCATGCGCAACGTAGAGGGGGTTCGGTTCGATTCATTCGTAAGCCAGAAAACACTTAGCTCTCGCGAGCAAGAACATAATACAACCAGACAAGCAGCAGTAGGAGTGTTATCTCTCCGGAGAGCTCCGAAGCTGGGTAAACTGCTCATGTGCTTCGCCTCGAT
>NC_041392.1:309347095-309359274 GCF_002162155.2 Triticum dicoccoides | reverse complement strand
GGGCCCAGTCCGCCGGCCCCATACGTGTTCGTGGATCAGTTTCCCCGACATCTTTGGCGCGCCAGGTAGGGGGCGTCGAGATTGTGCGAACCTGATCCGGCGTTCACACGAGCTAGATCTTCATTCCCTTCATCAACATGCCACCGAAGAAGAAGACTTCGGCGGCGGCCGCTCCGTCCACGTCACTCCCGCCACCGTTGGAGCAAACGGGTGGTGAAATGGATGCCGGCAGAAGAATGGACGTCGACGAGGAAGCTTATGATGCTGCCAGGACCAAGGACAAGGCTGCACAAACCTCGGCGACTGTACATGTTCCGCGCCACTCTCAGGAGGCGCAAGACCAACAGCATCATGACACTCGCAGTGCCATACGCATGATAGGCCAAGACCAAGCTGGTGGATCTCGGGGCGCTCAAGACCAGCATGCACGCCAACATGCTGGCACGAGCGGGGCACGGTCGCCTGGACGGGATACTACTCCTTCTAACATAGTTAGAAGTCTCAGCACGTCCCGCTCCTCGCGCCGTCCGCCACTTCCACCCACCACTCCAGCAGAAGCTTTGGCGCGAGCTCAACTGCTCCTAGATTACCCTCTGACGTCGGACAACATCGACGAATGGAGGGCCACCATTCAGAGTCTCATCGGCTACGCCAACGGCGACACTCCACGGCGGCCGAGCGTGTCGCCGCCGCGGCAGGGTTGCCGGGCGCGAGCCGGTGGCAACGAAACGGGTGGAGGTGCAACTACCATGCAATCACCACCCCGAAGGCTAAGATCGCCGACTCGCCGGATCCACCTCGACAGCGACTCCACTGCATCGTCGGATCCATGAGCTCGTCGCGATCAGCGCCAAGTTCTTCATGATCGACAACAAGAAGACGCTCGAACTCGCATCGAGCGCCAAAGAGAAGCGCGACGTCAATCCGACAAGCGCGATGGGCCCTCTGTTGACATGCATGCGCCAGGGGAACCAGGCGATCTACCGTACGCGGTAGGTTGCCCTGCGTTCACTCGTGAGCTGCGGCAAGTCCAGTGGCCCAGCACGAAGAACTTCAAGCCAGATGTACCGGAGAAGTACGACGGCAAGACGCATTCGTCGGAGTTCCTCAGCATCTACACCATTGTGGTGCAAGCTGCCGGGGGACGGGATGACAAGATCCTTGCCAACTACTTCCCGCTGGTGCTCAAGCCCAACGTCAGATCCTGGCTCATGCACTTGCCGGACAACTCCATATCCTCTTGGGCTGATCTGTGCCATCAGTTTGTCAGCGCCTTCACAGGCGGACACAAGCCTCATGGCCAGGAGAGTGACCTTCATCTGCTCGCCCAGAAGGAAGGAGAGCCCCTGCGCAAGTACATTCAGAGATTCAGCAGTGTGCAGCACAACATCCCAGACGTACACCCTGCCGCGGTGATCAGCGCGTTCCATCAGAATGTGCGAAACCGCAGGATGCGGGAGGAAATGGCGATGTGCAAGATCAGGGACGTCAGTGAGTTATATGCACTGGCCGACAAGTGTGCACATGCTGAGGAAGGGAGGAGACTCCCCGGAGAGAATGTAGGAGCGGGAGAATCTGACAGTGAAGATGCTGCCCCGGCAAGGAAAAACCGGCGGCGGAACAACAGGAAGAGGAAAGGCAAAGAGGTGCTAGTTGTTGAGCAGTCCGGCAACGGTGGTGGCGCCAACAAAGCCAAAGCTGGTGACTCCGGCAAGGAGGTTGCCGCGGAGGTGGCGGTCGCCGACAAGCAGGACGGCACCAATAAGCAGTATTGCAAGATCCACCGCACCAAGGGCCATGATCTCCAGAGCTGCAGGAAAGTCGAGCAGCTTGTTGAGCAACAGAAAGTTGAATACGAGCAGCGCGACAAGGAGAAGGCCTAGGAAGGTGCTGGGGGATCCAGCAAGAGATGTCCCGGCCGAGGAGGACGTCGCGGCAAGGCCAAGCAGCGGCGAGGAGACAGACCTCCTCGCGGCCGCGACAAGGATGAAGATGACGACGACGATGAAGACATGGATGATGAGGAGACTGATGAGCAGGAGTTCCAGAAAGCCACAGAGGTCCTGTGCATTGACGGTGGTGCTTCTCTGCACACCTCGCACCGCCAGCTCAAGCAGTGGGTGCGGGAAGTTAATGCAGCAGAACCACCCGTCGAGTCACGCAAGCCTCTGAAATGGTCCAGCACGCCTATCATCTTTGATATTGAGGACCACCCTGATCGCTTAACTGCGGTCGGGTGCTTGCCGATGTTGGTTTCACCAACAATCCGCAACCTCAAGGTCACTAAGATGCTAGTTGACGGCGGGGCCGGCTTGAACCTAATCTCCTCCGCGGTGCTCCAGAAACTCCAGATCCCTGACAGCGAGCTCGAAGAGACCGGTACATTTCAAGGAATCAACCCGGGAAGGAGCAAGCCGAAGGGAAAGATCACGTTGCCGGTAACATTTGGCAGCGAGCTGAACTTCAGGACTGAGAGGGTCACATTTGATGTTGCTGACTTTCCATTACCTTACAATGGAATCCTTGGCCGTCCGGCACTCGCCAAGTTCATGGCAGGCTCTCACTATGCGTACAACGTACTGAAAATGCCAGGCCCGATAAGTGTCATCTCTGTCCCTGGCGACAAGAAGGATGCTCTTATCTGTGCCGACAAGATCTACCGGGAAGCAGCAGCCGCAGAAGAACGCAAGACACTTGCCGCTGAAGCTCCCGGAGGGAATAAGAAGACCAAGTCCGGCAAGAGCTCTGATGCCCACTCCGGCAAGCGCACCTCTTCGGAGTGCTGCGCTACCGTCGAGGGCGCACCATCGAGCTCCACCGGCAAGTGTAAGAAGGCAATGGCAGCTCCACCTGAGACCAAGAAGGTGTCCGCCAAGGAGGACGGCACTGGTGGTACCTTCACCATCAGCGCCACTCTTGACCCTAAATAGGAAAGCGCGCTCGTTGCTTTCCTGCGGGCGAATGTCAACGTGTTTGCGTGGCAACCGTCTGATATCCCTGGTGTTCCCAGGAAAGTAATTGAGCACCACCTTGCCGTCTGTCATCATGCGCGGCCCGTCAAGCAGAAAGTCAGGAAACAGGCAGTGGAGCGCCAAGAATTCATCGCACAAGAAATCAAGAAGTTGGAAGCAGCAGGTCTTGTCAGAGGAGTGCTCCATCCCATATGGTTGGCCAATCCTGTTGTCGTGCGCAAGGCTAACGGGAAATGGAGGCTTTGTATTGACTTCACTGATGTTAATAAAGCTTGTCCCAAAGACCCATTTCCCTTGCCGCGCATTGACCAGATTGTTGACTCCATAGCCGGATGTGATTTGCTTTCATTTCTTGATGCATACTCAGGATACCATCAGATCTTCATGGCAGAAGAGGATGAACAGAAAACCGCATTTATCACCTCGTGTGGCAGGTACTGCTTCATACGGATGCCTTTCGGTTTGAAGAATGCTGGTTCAACATTCGCAAGGGTAGTCCACCACGCTTTTGAGCCGCAGATGCACAGAAATGTGGAAGCCTACATGGATGGCATAGTGGTCAAAAGCAAGATCAGGGCGACCCTGATTCAAGATTTAGACGAGACATTTGCAAATCTGCGCAGGATCAACCTCAAGCTCAACCCCGAGAAGTGCGTGTTTGGAGTCCCATTCGGCAAGCTTCTCGGGTTCTTTGTGTCTCAGCGGGGAATTGAAGCCAATCCCGACAAGATTAAGGCCATTGAGCAGATCGAAGCACCAAAGCGCGTCAAGGATGTACGAAGGCTTGCCGGTTGCATGGCTGCTCTCAGCAGGTTTATCTCTAGATCTGCTGAGCGCGCCCTGCCATTTTTCAAAATTTTGAAAAAGGCAGGTCCAATGAAATGGACTCCGGAGGCGGAGGCTGCGCTGCAGGACTTGAAGAGATACCTGTCCTCCACTCCAATACTTGTCGCACCTAAGCCGCAAGAGAAGTTGCTGTTGTATATAGCAGCAACCAATCAAGTGGTTAGTGCTGCGTTAGTGGCGGAGAGGGAGGCAGATGATGAGCCAGCAACCACGGCAGATGCATCCAGCGACAAGCAGGGGGCTTCGCCGACAAGCTCTGGTCCCGACAAAGATGGATCTGCGCAGGAGCATGATAAGATGCAGAAGAGAATGGTGCAGTGTCCAGTTTACTTTGTCAGTTCCCTTCTACAGGGGGCTAGATCAAGGTACTCTGGTGTGCAGAAGTTGCTTTTCAGCCTCCTCATGGCCTCGAGAAAGCTGCGCCATTACTTCCAAGCACATGAGATCACAGTCGTCACTCACTTTCCGCTGAAAAGGATACTGCAGAATCCAGAAGCAACAGGCAGGATTGTCGAGTGGGCACTGGAACTGTCAAGCTTTGGCCTCAAGTTTGAGAGCACTTCAACTATCCAAAGCAGAGCATTGGCAGAGTTCATAGCAGAATGGACGCCAACCCCAGATGAAGAAATTCTAGAGACGAGCATCCCCGTCAAAGAGGCAAGCAGAGAGTGGCTGATGTACTTTGATGGTGCTTTCTCGCTGCAAGGCGCCGGTGCGGCCGTGCTGCTTGTCGCGCCCACCGGAGAGCACCTCAAGTACGTAGTCCAGATGCACTTTCCCAAGGAGCAAGCAACCAACAATACTGTAGAGTATGAAGGATTGCTTGCCGGTCTCAGAATCGTAGCAGACCTTGGGATCAAGAAGCTCATTGTCGGGGGTGACTCACAGCTTGTCGTCCGCCAAGTGAACAAGAACTACCAGAGTCCATTGATGGAAGCATATGTTGATGAAGTGAGGAAGCTAGAAGAGCACTTTGACGGCCTACAGATGGAGCATATCCCAAGAGCTCAGAATGTCATTGCTGATGGCCTGTCAAAGTGCGCCGCACTAAAGTTACCTGTGGAACCAGGGATCTTTGTGCTCAAGTTGACTCAACCATCCGTAACACCATCAACTGGACAAAGCAAGAAGAGGAAGTTGGTTTCTGGTGACTACTTTCCGGCAGAGCTCCCCGAAGCCGCCGCCAAGAAAGTCCCCAAGATCAACACAAAGGATGCTGAGGGGCAGTCTACTCCGGCAAGCCTCATGGTTTGTTCCGTTGAAGGAGACGCTCCCGACAAGTTTTGCTCCGGCAAACTTGCCGGGGAACATCAAGCTCCGGCAGGGCCGCAAGTCCTTGCCGTAGAAGCGGATGTTCCCGCAGCAGCAGATGTGCCTTTAGTCCTTGTTGTCGAGCCACAAGCTCCAGCATGGGCACAGCAGATTGTCCATTTCCTTCAGACAGGAGAACTTCCCGAAGAGCAAGATGAAGCGGAAAAAGTAGCCCGGCAGTCAAGTATGTACCAGTTTGTTGATAGCATATTGTACAGAAGAAGACCCAACGGTGTGAAATTGAAGTGTATTTGCCGGGAAGATGGACAAAAGCTGTTGGCAGAGATACATGGAGGCATATGTGGCCACCACATTTTCGCAAGAGCACTTGCCGGCAAAGCTTTCCGGCAAGGTTTCTTTTGGCCGATAGCCCTCCAGGATGCAACTGCACAAGTAACCAAGTGTGAAGCGTGCCAGTTCCACTCCAAACAGATACACCAGCCAGCTCAAGCTCTCCAGACGATCCCTTTATCCTGGCCATTTTCGGTCTGGGGGCTCGATATCCTCGGCCCTTTCCCCCGAGCTGTCGGGGGCTTTGAGTACTTGTACGTCGCAATCGACAAGTTCACAAAGTGGTCGGAAGTGCAGCCAGTGAGGAAGGTGACAGCACAGTCAGCAGTCAAGTTCTTCAGGTCAATTGTTTGTCGTTTCGGGATCCCTAACAGGATCATCACCGACAACGGCACGCAATTCACGAGCCGCACCTTCATGCAGTATGTCCAAGACCTTGGCGCCAAGGTCTGCTTCGCTTCTGTTGCTCATCCAAGAAGCAACGGTCAAGCAAAGAGGGCAAATGCTGAAGTGCTGCGCGGGCTCAAGACCAAAACTTTCGACAGGCTGCGCAAGTGCGGAAGAAACTGGATCGAGGAGCTGCCGGTGGTTCTTTGGTCGATCAGAACGACGCCAAATCGAGCCACTGGCCAGACACCTTTCGCTCTAGTCTATGGAGGAGAGGCAGTTCTCCCCACGGAACTCGTATACGGATCGCCTCGAGTGCTCGCTTATGATGAGCTTGAGCAAGAACAGCTGCGACAAGACGACGCGCTGCTCCTTGAGGAAGATCGTCTTCAGGCTGCTGTACGAGCTGCTCGATACCAGCAAGCTTTGCGCCACTACCATAGCCGCAAAGTTAAGGCCAGAAGCTTCGAGGAAGGCGACCTTGTTCTTTGGCACGTTCAGTCCGCCAAGAATTCCAACAAGTTGACGCCGAAGTGGGAAGGCCCTTATCGGGTGAAACGAGTCACAAGGCCCGGCGCTGTCCGCCTTGAGACCGAAGATGGCATTCTGGTGAGCAACTCCTGGAACATAGAACATCTTCATAAGTTTTTCCCGTAGGGCGCGGTTGCCGGAACCCGTTCCGGCAACCACCTTTTGTACAAGTCTTGTCGCTGTTGCATGTAATCCTTTGTACAAAGCCGGGCGCAGATCCCGTGCACAAGTAAAATCCCATGTGCTCCGCACAACTTGTCCATTTCATGCATTAGTTTCTTTCTTGCATGTGTTATCTGACACTTTGTGCAGCACCTACATCCGGTAAGCAATAACGAGCCGAAGGGCTCCATATCATTATTTTCTCTTCTTTCTTCTTTTCAACAAAGGAAAAGAAGGTTCCCTCGCACACAAGTTTGCCGGGGGGGAAGGAGAAGATTGTGGTATGGACCAGGCGTCGTTCAAGCAAAGTTTTGCCTTGCCGGGAAGCAAACGACAGAAAAGCTAAGTTGCCAAAGTTTGAGCAATCAGTTTCTAAATTTTTGAGTTATTTTCCTCGAACGACCCTGCTTTGTATGGAAAACCTGTGCGCGGAGGAACCAACTCGTGGCTAGTTGCGCCCTTACTTTGTTTCGAGTCCGCTCAACAACTTAAGTGTGCTGCATCTAGTCGCGACAAGGTTTCTTGTCGCAAGCAGCACCGCCAGCAGGCTGCTGAAGTTCCGCACTCAGCGCTCGCGGCTCGGGTGCCTGCGCCGACAAGTTCCCTAGATGCGTAGGGTAAAACATACAAAGGAAGGAATCTAGTAGAGGAAATAACATAGCAATTGATAACAGAAATAAAGTTATATTACAAGATAACTTGTCGCAGCTCTAACAGACTGTTTTCATAACATGATTAGCAGCGACAAAGGAAAAGAAGAAATGGGCGGCCTAGTCTACGCGGTCGCCCTCAACCCTGTTGATCTCGCTCACCTTGTCCACAATGGGTGCGACAAGGGCCTTGAGTGCGTCCCGATCGGCGTCTGGCGGCAAGGACTTGAGAACGTTGGTGAAGCTGAGGCCTGGATTGCGGAAGGCCACCTTCATCAGCACCTTCTAGAGAACCCCGGCGCAGATTTTGCGCGACTCGTCGGCCAGCTGCTTTGGGATCCTTTCCCGGAGCCGCTGGAGTGCCGTCGCCACGCCCTTGAAGAACAGGCTGAGCTTGGCGCTGGGTTGGAGATTCTCGTCGGAGGGATACCCAAAGTCCTCCATCCCCAGCTGCGCCAGCTCCTCGTTGATGACTGCGGCAATATTCACCAGACCCTCGGTCCAGTGCTCCACAGTGTCTCTGAACGAGTTCTGGGTAACTGCGATGCTCTCCAGCAGCGCCTTGTCAGCTTTGACCTTCTCCGACAAGGTTTTCTCCCGCTCCTTGGCGGCCTCCAGCATCTGCATCAGCGTGGCCAGCTTCAACTCCAGGTCCGCATTGGAATCCTTGGCGGCGCTGAGCTCCTTGCCCCTCTCAGCGAGAAGACCTTGCAGCTCACCGTGGGCGGCATCATCCTTCTCACGCTCACGCTTGAGCGCGGCAAGCTCCTCGCCGCTCTTCCCGATATTGGCCTCCAGCTGCGCCACCTTCTCCTCCAGCTCTTTCTTGGCGGCCTCTGCGATCGCGGCAGCGTCCTTTGCTTCCTTGAGCGCCCCGCCAAGTGCTTGCTCGCACTCGGCGAGCTCCTCCTCGTAGCTGTCGAGGTTGGCCTTCCGCTGCACCAATTCTCCTTCTCGCACGGACTGCTTCTCGGCGGCCAGCCTTTGTTCCTCCTCAGCTTCGGCCTTCTCGAGAAGGAAGGCCGTGCGCTCCTCGTCGAGTCGCTCCCGCTCCTGTGCCAGGGACCGGAGAGCCTCTTGATTGTGGCCTCGGAGCTCCTCCGCGCGCTTCTCCATATCAACTCCCGCCTTCGCGACAAGCGCTTCTCGGGAAGCCAGTTTGGCTTGTCGGGCGCGGTAGAGTGACAGCAGCTTCCGCAACAGCTGCTCATCCTCAGGCTCGCCACTGCAGCTGCTGGGCGCGTCGACCAACGACAGCCCGGCGGAGGCGAGCAGCTCCTCATCGAAAGTTTCCCCGTCGACCAGCGCCCTGGAGATCGACGCCCAGGGTAGCTTGATGAAGATACCGTCGCCGGCCTTCAAGTAGGCGCCGGGCTGGGGCTCCTCGGAGCCCGGCTCCGCAGAAGTGGCAGAGGGATCGGCGGTCGGTGCAGCGCCTGGTGCTCCTGCGGCCTCAGGGTCGTCAGTGCGATCGCCCGACCCCTCGCCGGCTTCTGCGGCGGCAGCCTTGGCAGCCTCCTCGCCGGCGGCCTCATCAGCACCGGTCCCTTCCTCGCCGGCGCCCTCTGTCTCCATTGGCTCAGCCGCAGATGGGTCTGAAGAACGAAGAAGGGAGAAAAATCAATCAAAAATCCAAGAGAAGAAAATCAGAAGAAGAAGAACCCAAGGGAAAGTTTTTGGACAAGTGAATTACCTGTGCCAAGATCTGCAGTTGCGGTCTCGGCCGCCGCAGGATCGACGGTGCTGCCCCTTGCCGGAGAGTTCTCCCTTGCCGGAGAGCGCTCCCTTACCGAGAACCCCTCCCTTGGCGGCATAGTCGAAGCAGATGGCACTTCGGGACCAGCTTCCGGGCGCTCCTGATGCGGCTGCTCTGCTCCTACACAAATCAACAAGCAAGATATCAACAAAGGAAAAAAGCACTCATGCGCACCCGATAGCAGAAAGCTAACTATGAACTTACGCTGGGGGTTGTGCTGGGGGCTGCTTTGAGGAGTGGTTGCCGGGTCCGTCAAGGTGGTCTTGGACCCACCCCCTGCCTACACGGTGGGGTCATCTTCGATGACAATCACCGCGGCCTTGGCCCTCTTCGCCGCTCTCTGGGCCAGCGTCCTGAAAAGAAAGGAATCCAGATTGAAGCAAGTCAGGTACAAGATAAAAACAGCAAAATTGAAGAACTACAAGAGCACCAAAGAAACTTACTCTTCTTCCTCCTCGTCGGAGCTGAGCGCGGAAAGATCGAAGTCCGGCTCCCCTCTGGTGCGGCGAGGCGGAGGAGTAGGATCCCTTGCCCGCTTGGCGGGGGCGGTGGCGGTGGCCCGGGAAGATCCCGCTCCAGTTGCCGCTGCTGCGTGAGGCGCTCCCACGGCAACATTGCTTGCCGCGGTAGAGCGTGTCGCACGGCTCGGCGGCTGTTGACCCGGCTGCCGCCCCGCTACGTCCGCGGCCCTGCGAAGATGCCTCCTTGGCGGGGCCGGGGGCTTCGCCTGCGGCAAGCTTTCTGAAGGCTCGGGCTCTTCCTCGCCGGCCTCGCTCGGCTCGGCTTCAGAACCGGCAGGCTATTCCTCGCCAATGAACTCCGCGCGCTCGGCAAGGTTTGCCGCTTCTGCCGCCTCCGCCTCCTCCACAGTGAACCCGAACACGCCCGCGGCAGCTGCGGCCGCAACCTCTTCCACCCTAGTGGCGATGCGCTACAGCTCCTCGTCGGTGGTGTCACGGGTGAGGCTCTTCTGCTCGTCAGCATGGACCGGCACTTCTTCCAAGTTGTCGAAGAACACTTGCACGATGTCATCCGCAGGCTCTTGCCAAATTGGAACGATTCCTTGTGAATCGCACAACGGCATCATGGCGCGGATCCGGTCAAGCGAAGAATTATTGCACAATGGAACTACGCCCCTCGGCAGCGTGAATGGATGCTGGGGATCGCGTTTGAACAACTCCAGGAGCATTGCATCCAGCTCCAAGACGGTGAAGTTGTAGTTGAGGCCCGGCCGCAACCTCATGATGTCCGCCGAGTTCTTGAATTCCCAAGCGAGCCTCCCCCTCTCCTGCAGGGGGGCGATGCGGCGTCGGAGGAAATCTGCGCCTACAGTGCCTACAGTGAGCCCGGCAAGCCTGAGGCGAAGGATCCTAGTAATGGCGATCTTTAGCCTCTCGTCTTTCGAGGCCACGTTGCTCCAGTCATTGCCGCGCACTATTGGAGCTTGGCGCACGGCGGTGAAGGGCTGCGGATTCTCCTGGACGATCCAGCACCACTCCGCTCTCCACTCATCCCACTTGCTGCGGAGCTCACCCTCCAAGTACGCCTCCTTCTTGCCGACTCTCGAGATCCAGGCGATCCCTCCGGCAAGCGGCTCTCCTCTCTCTACCCGAGGTATGAAGAAGTGGCGGAAAAGGGCAACATTGGGGTGGACTCCGACAAAGTTTTCGCACAAATGTGCGAAAACTGCCATGGTCAAAACGGCGTTGGGGTGAAATCAAAGAGGCCAAAGCCGTAGGTGTTCATGATATCGCAGAAGAACTCCGAGAAGGGCGGGCAGAGCCCGCAATAGAAGAATAGCGCGAAGAATGGTTACCCATTTGGAGCAAGCTCCAAAGCAGCGGCCGGGAGTACCCTCGTGCGCAGATGCGCACGCGTCTCCGTCGCCCAAAAGAGGTAGAAGTACTCCCTTAGCTCCTTCATGCCGAGTTGGGGGGAAAAGATCGCCCGCTCCTTCCGCAGCGCCGCGAGCCGCTGCGCCTCGGCCGACTTCACGCCCTTTCCCTTGTTGGCTTTCGGAGCCATGGCGGAGGTGGTGGGGGAGGTCAACGGCGTTGGTGATGCTGGTGGAAATGGGGGGCGGAGCGCTGCTCTCTCGGCTTCGAGAAGAAGGGGGGGAGCGGCGGAGGTTCGTGAAGATGGAGTAGTAGCAACCAGCGAGGGGGAACGAACTGCCCCTGTTTTCTCTGCTTATAAAGAGGGACGGGGCGGACGTTTCGCCCTTCCGAATAAAGAACCACCCACGATCTCTCCCACGATGCCGCATTCAATGCGTGCCGTTAGGGGAGAGCGCGGTGGATACGGAGCGAGATTCGGCGTGGCCCAGTCCGCGTGTGCCCGTGCCCTGTTTTGGGCCTGGCCCAATAGCGCTCGGCACCGTGTCTGGCCCAGGCCCGGGGGCTCCTGTCGGTGTACTAGAATAGGGGTACCCTAGTACCCCGAACTTGTGCACGGGCAGTTGCAGCACCCCGCGGCAAGGCTTGCCGGGAGAACGCCAAGGTCCTCCGTGGTTCCTTTGGAGCCATTCAAGAACAAAGTATTTAAGCTCAGGAGACAAGGCCCCGGCAAGAGGAGCTTGCCGGGAAGGCCAACCAAGGCACTCCAAGGAACTTGCCGTGATGCGCCACGCGCTCCGGCAAGGCAACAAGGCCCCGGCAAGAGGAGCTTGCCGGGAAGACCAACCAAGGTACCTCGAGGCCCGGTGAGCGACAAGCTTCCGGACCCGACAAGATAACAGCGGCAAGGCGCTTGCCGCGGCAGGCGGCCACTCTGTGCCCACGCTCCAGCGCATCCACCAACATGTCGCCCTGGGGGCCTCTCCAGGCGCGTGTGGCGGGAGGCTGTGCAGCCAGCGGTGCGCAGTGTCATGCGAAGCTGACAAGATCGCCATCGTGGCGAACGGTGGCACCCCTAACGGTCCTTTTCTGCACTGTTTGGGCGACCCAGACGGGCATTTAATGCCCTTGTCCCCTGCCGTCAGGGTTAGGTAGGGTGCACTGTACAAGTAACTGTACCAACCACCTCGCTTTTTACATTTGTACCCTTCTCTGCGTTGCCACCTGTTGGTGACCCCTTTAGTGTATAAAAGGAGGCCCATGCGCAACGTAGAGGGGGTTCGGTTCGATTCATTCGTAAGCCAGAAAACACTTAGCTCTCGCGAGCAAGAACATAATACAACCAGACAAGCAGCAGTAGGAGTGTTATCTCTCCGGAGAGCTTCGAAGCTGGGTAAACTGCTCATGTGCTTCGCCTCGATCTGCTCTTCATGTGATC
>NC_041392.1:309316569-309346710 GCF_002162155.2 Triticum dicoccoides | reverse complement strand
GGCCCAGTCCGCCGGCCCCATAGGTGTTCGTGGATCAGTTTCCCCGACATAAACTGTGTGGGATCTACTTGATTTTTCATCTTGATTTGAATTACATAATGGGGTCATAGCGGCAATGGACAATGTTTGAATAGCTATAACTTTTATCTGGAGTGAACATGCAACAACATGTGTGTCGGAAAAAATTGGAATTATTCAAGGTTCGTTTGGACATTTCATACATTAGATTGGTTTTCTAGCCATTTCAGGTGCACAATTCAAAATTAAACTACATGCGCATGCTCCGGTGCACCAACATGGGTTGTAAAATCATATATGTGTCCACAGGTTTATTCTTATGTCCCATGCAAGAAATGGGGATGAATTTTGAACACCACGACACCGTGGCTCTCCGGCAAACATTGAGGTACTTGCTTTCATAATTCTACTAAATCCAAAACTCATCTAAAATTAATGAAACTTGGCATGCTATCATGGAGCGGCATCAACATGATTTGGTAAATTTCTTGTCCCATTTTGGGTCAGGTTTGGGTATAAGCTTCTCACAAACCAGAGCTTCTCACAATAAGCCCGATCATTCCTGTAGGGAACGTGCCACCTTTGGAGACGAAACGATATCCGGTGCCTCTTATTGCTTTCAGTAATTTTCTAGTGTCAACATAAAACAACAATAGTGTTGTGTTAAATTTTGGAATTTTTCGGGGTTCGTTTGGATAGTTTTATACATTAACTAGATTTTCTAGGCATTTTATGTGCATAATTCAAATTTGAACTACATGCACATGCTCTAGTGCATATAAACTAGTTGAAAAATCAAATCTGTGTGCTTGGGTGCATGCTTAGGTCCCATGCAAGAAATGGGAATGAATTTCAAACACCCTGCCATCGTCACTCGGCCACAAACATTGAGATACCTGGTTTTTAAATTTAGTAAATCCAAAACTTGTCTGAATTTCATGAAATTTGGCATGCTATCATGGAGCGGCATCAACACACGTGGTAATTTTTTGTCCCATTTGGGGCAGGTTTGGGCATAAGCTTCTCATAAACCAGAGCTTCTCACAACAATCCTGATGGTTTCTGTAGGGAACGTGCCACCATTGGGGATGAAACGATATCCGTTGCCTCTTATTGCTTTCAAAAGAAATTAGTGTCAACATAGAACACCAGGAGTGTTGTGTTAAATTTTGGAATTTTCGGGGTTCGGACATTTTTATACATTAACTGGGTATTCTAGGCATTTGATGTGCATAATTCAAATTTGAACTACATGCACATGATCGAGTGCATATAAATTGGTTGGAAAATCAAATCAGGGTCCTTGGGTGCATGCTTAGGTCCCATGCAAGAAATGGGAATGAATTTCAAACACCCTACCACTGTCACTCGGCCACAAACATTGAGATACCTGGTTTTTAAATTCTATTAACTCCAAAACTTGTCTGAAATTCATGAAACTTGGCATGCTATCATAGAGCGGCATCAACATGCTGTGGTAAAAATTTTTGTCCCATTTGGGGCAGGTTTGGGCATAAGCTTCTCACGAACCAGAGCTTCTCACAACAAGCCTGATGTTTTTGGAAGGGAATGTTTCACCTTTGGGGACGAAATGATATCCGTTGCCTCTTCTTGATTTCAATTTTTTCTATAGTGTCAACATAGAACAACAGGAATGTTGTGTTAACTTTTGGAATTTTTCGGGGTTCGTTTGGACATTTTTATACATTAATTGAGTTTTCAATGCTTTTATGTGAATAATTAAAATTTGAACTACATGCACATGCTCCAGTGCATATAAATTGGTTGAAAAATGAAATATGTGTCCTTGGGTGCATGCTTAGGTCCCATGCAAGAAATGTGAATGAATTTCAAACACCCTGCCACCGTCACTCGGCCAAAACCATTGAGATACCTGGTTCTTAAATTCTAGTAAATCCAAACCTCGTCTGAAATTCATGAAACTTGGCATGCTATCATGGAGCGGCATCAACATGCTGTGGTAAAAAATTTGTCCCACCTGGAGCAGGTTTGGGCATAAGCTTCTCACAAACCAGAGCTTTTCACAACAAGCCTTATGTTTTCGGTAGGGAACGTTTTACCTTTGGGGACAACGATATCCGTTGCCTCTTCTTGATTTCAATTTTTTCTCTAGTGTCAACATAGAACAACAGGAGTGTTGTGTTAAAGTTTGGAATTTTTCGGGATTCGTTTCGACTTCTTTATACATTAATTGAGTTTTCAATGCTTTTATGTGCACAATTCAAATTTGAACTACATGCACATGCTCTAGTGCATATAAATTGGTTGAAAATCAAATTTGTGTCCTGGGTGCATGCTTAGGTCCCATGCAAGAAATGGGAATGAATTTCAAACACCATGGCACTGTTGATTGCCGGCAAAACATTGAGATACTTTGTTTTTAAATTCTAGTAAATCCAAAGCTCGTCTGAAATTCATGAAACTTGGCATGTTATGGTATTTTTCATGTCCATTTTGACAGAAGGCGCACTCGAATAACAGCCAACAAAGGCAGTTTGAAAAAAATAGTTGCCTCTTTAATATCTCAAACATTTGTATAATTCAAGTCGTGTGTGTTCTGTTAACCATTCATGTGACGCCACGTGTCTTGGTTTTAATGGCTATAGGAGGTGTTGTGCTAACAGCTGCTTGACTGAACAGGAGCCATGTGAGCGCAGTCCGGTGCGTAGGCTGACCGAGAGGCATGCAAGCTATCCTCCAATACACAGGCTCACCAGGAAGCATGCGAGCGATACGCTGCGCAGGCTCACTGGGAAGCGAGCCCTTTGACTTCCATGGCCGCCCGCATTCCTCTCCATTAATGGCGCCCGAGCCACTGTTTAATATGGGCGGCCTTACTGTTCGCCTCACATTCCCCTCCCTCCCGCAGACCTCCATCAACGCCATGGCACAAAATGATCATCTGCCACTAGTCTTCAAGTTTGGTGAAGTTAACTCCGATCCGGAGGAGATATAAAATAAGGAGGAATGGGGCCTCATGGACATGGCCATGAAAGAGCTGGTCGCGGCGGTTGCTGCACCCGCTCCTGTCACAGCTCTCATCCCCGCGCCCGCGCCAGAGACCATCCCCGTAACATTGACGGGCTGGTCGCCGAGCACTATTGCAGAGCTGGATGCCGCGGGCATCAGCGAGGTCTCCACGGACCCGCGCGAGCTCGTGTACATGCCAGCGCCAGTGCCCTCCACCCACCGCAGCATTGGTCCCCGTGCATTTTGTTGCACCTGCCGTGCCCGTGCCCATCCACGCGCCCCCCTCAGTGGCATGGGACACCGCCGTCGACCGCTACCTCTCAGTGGCGCCAGTTGTCGTCCTCCCGCGCCCCGCCCGTCGATCGCGCGACGACATGATGTTTGATTTACAACTGAAGAACATTATGTGCTGCCTTGAAGACTTCAACAACGGCGACCTAGAGGACGACAATGATAATGACGGCACGGCACACCGCCTCGGCCTCCATCAGAAATAGGTTTTTGGGGGTTTAATACTGTGTCTCGAGCATATGAATATAAATTCGCAGTGTGACTGAATGAAAGATATGGTTTGAACAAACTTGCGTTTTTCTCTCTTAATGTACAGACTTATCAAACGATTTTCTTTTGAAACTAACGTCAATGGTTTTTAAATATAAAACACTCATTGCAAACGTTTTAGTTAGAACACCCATATGCAAACCTACAGCTTCCCCAGGAAGCCAAGGGAAAATGTGCCGAGCAGGATTTGTGCAGCTCTTGATCGCAAACGTTTTAGATAGAACACCTGTATGTAAAGTGAGAGCTATGGTCTTCCCCCTTAAGTCAATGGAAAATTCACAGCGCGGGATTTGTGCATCCCTTCGACGTAAACGGTTGTTTTGGATGACCTATGTGCAACCACATACAAACAATTTGGTAAGATTTGCATCTGCCATATTGGGTATGTTGCCATTTGTCAAACTGGAAAGATTGACATTTATTGGTCTAGTAACATTGCCATTTGTCAACCTTGTAACACTGCGATTTGTCAAATATGTAGCTAAAAATCACTAGCACTATCTAATTTTGCAACTAAAATTCAGTAATTAAGCATAGATTTCATTCATAGACTAAGCAGTCATTCTTTATACAAATAGTTCAACTCGACAGCTGAACCGACCAAACTTTTCCCCAATTGTTCCCAACCACGTGCTGAAATAGCTAGTTCAACTATATATAGTAGCTAATTTTAAGTACGTTGTACAGTTCCACCACATCTATAGTCAGATCAACTGAACAAAATAGCCCATAAATACTACTACTACGGAGGGGCTTTGTACTACTCCCGGCAGCCTCTCCTCTGTCGAGCGCGCTCAGTAAGAGGCAAAGGAGGAAGAGCCTACCGACGAGCTGGACAACTGCAATATGGTGCCTACCGCTGATGCAGCTTCAACGACGCTCACCTCGAATGCCCTCTGCTTCTCTAGACGACCCATCTCGAAGCAGTGGTTCTCCTTGTAGATCTCCTGATTCCTCGCCTCTGAGGCGGCATGTGTCGCGGCCATGGCAGCAGTAAGGCTCTTTGCGTGCTCGACAAGGCGCTCCTCCTCCTCCTACAGGAACTTGGTGTAGCGCGTAAGGTCACTTACGCATGTGCGGGGCCTCCACCTCCGCCTCCCGCCTTCGGGTGGCAGTGGTGGAGCGGGTGATGACCCCGGCGGTCAACGGTGGGCTGGCGGCCGATGATGGGGTAGCAGCCATGACCACCACCTCTCGCATTCGGACCACGGTTGCGGAGCGGGTGATGGCCGATTGTGGGGTGGCGGCCACGATGGCCACCTCCCGCCTTCGGGCCACGACGCTGGAGCGGCCGATGGCCCTGGCTTTCAATGGTGGTGTGGCGGCAACGGTGGCCGGCAACAGCCACCGACGGGTAGCGGCGGCAGAGCGTGTGGTGGGTGTTCCGCGCACACCCAACAGGGATGCCACGCGCACTACACTATATCGGGGAGTGCGCCGCCACTGCAGTGTAGCCTCCTTGCTAGAGTTGTCCTCTGATGATGGCGGGGTGGCTAAGTGACGACGGACCGGTGCCATTGGTGATTGTGGGAGAAGCAGGTGAGATAAGCTACAGGGAGGGAGGGGAAAATGCGACGCAGGACTCGCCGGCTGTGAGGGTTTATATAGCAGGCTGGTAAGCATTGGGATTTTGGGGGATTTCACCAAGTCGGGCGGGAAGCTTGCACAGGAACCTGCGAGGTTGCGCGGGAATGGGCTCACCGACGATTCATTGGCGCCACTTCGAGCCATCATTTGGCCAAAAGAACACCCCGTGTGCTGTGCAAGCTTGCGCTGTAAGCCGTCTGTGGCAGCGGGGTGACAAGACGTGCGAGAGGAGGACGAAAGGCCACATACACATACGATTAATACAAAAAAATGTTTGCGGTTTAATTACCTACAATACCCCTGTCCTGGTTTATAAGTAGGATTTAACTAATAAAATGTGAATGCATGTCGCCAAAGATTATATAGTTGGATTTGTATTTGAACATAGTTTCCAATTATATAATTTTTATAACATTCATTAACATTTTGTTGGTTAAATTTAAGGGCAAAGTATGGCACAAAATATAAAGGGGGATATAGACCAAAATGGAGGTAGTAGCACACGGCCGCTCTCTGCACAGCGATGCAACTCCCGGCCAGCTTGTAGGCGACCATTTCCTGTGTGTTGAACTGCTCTATGCATCTGGTTGCTTGCGGTTGTGGCGACCGCGGCGCGCTCTGCTCACATCCCGCCGCGCGTGCTCTGCTCTCGCGTCCATCCGGGTGCTCTACCCTCGTCCCTCCATGCACGCTACCAATGTTTGGGGCCAGTGCACGATCACGCACGTTCATGTGCATGCGGTTGTGCCGAGCGCGGTGCGACGATGCAGTTACCCGCTGCAAAAACTGCCTTGCGGATGCGCTGAGAATCCAGGCCTCTCAGCCCCCTTTTATTCCTGCGGCCATTTACCTTCAAATCTCGCATCACATGACACAATAAGCACACCCACGACGACATACAGAGAGGACAGCCAGCGGTTCCAATGGAGCTCCCCATGGCTCCAATGGCGCTCCCAACGGCCGACGACAACAATGGCGGGCAGTTCACCACGCATCACATAGTCGACACCCACGTGAGGGGGAAGGCCCTCTCTGTGGTGTACACGAACGATCCTATCTCGGTGGAGAGCTCTGATATGTCTCCAACGTATCTATAATTTTTGATTGCTCCATGTTGTTTTATTATCAATCTTGGTTGTTTTATAATCATTTTATATCATTTTTTGGTACTAACCTATTGACATAGTGCCAAGTGCCAGTTGCTATTTTTTCCATGTTTTTTACATTCCAGAAAATCAATATCAAACGAAGTCCAAATGCCACAAAACTTTACGCAGATTTTTTATGGGCCAGAAGGAACACAACGGGCCCTAGATGCGCCTGGGGGGTGCCCCGAGGGAGGCACAACCCACCAGGGCGTGCCAGGAGCCCCAGGCGCTCCCTGGTGGGTTGTGCCCACCTCGGGTGCCCCCTGGACCGCCTCTTTGCTCTATAAATACCCCAAAAATCCCAGAACCCTAGGGGAGTCAACGAAATATTCATCTAGCGGCTGCAGAGTTCAGAACCACCAGATCCAATCTAGACACCATCACGGAGGGATTCACCACTTCCATTGGTGCCTCTCCGATGATGCGTGAGTAGTTCTTTGTAGACCTTCGGATCTGTAGTTAGTAGCAAGATGGCTTCATCTCTCGCTCTTGATTATCAATACAATGGTCTCTTGGAGAACCATATGATGTAACTCTTTTGCAGTGTGTTTGTTGGGATCGATCAACTTTGAGTTTATGATCAGATCTATCTTTTTATATCCATGAAAGTATTTGAGTTTCTTTGATCTCTTTTATGTGTGATCTCTTATAGCCTCGTATTTCTTCTCCGATATTTGGGTTTTGTCTGGCCAACTTGATCTATTTATCTTGCAATGGGAATAGGTGCCCAGTAGTGGGTTCAATCTTACGGTGCTTGATCCCAATGACAGAAAGGGAACCGACATGAATGTATCATTGCCACTAAGGATAAAAAGACGAGATCTATATCTATCGCCATATAGATAAATGGATCTTGTCTACATCATGTCATCGTTCTTATTGCTTTACTATGTTTTTCCATGAACTTAATACATTAGATGCATGCTGGATAGCGGTCGATGTGTGGAGTAATAGTAGTAGATGCAGGTAGGAGTCGGTCTACTAATCTTGGACGTGATGCCTTGATATGTCCATTTTGCATCATGCTTTTATATCGATATTTATTGCATTATGGGCTGTTATTACACATTATGTCACGATACTTATGCCTATTCTCTCTTATTTTACAAGGTTTACATGAAGAGGGAGAATGCTGGCAGCTGGCATTCTGGGCAGGAAAAGGAGCAAATATTAGAGACCTATTCTCACAACTCCAAAAGTCCTAAAACTTCACGGGAGCAAGTTTCAGAATATATAAAAAATATTGTGCGAAAGAAGTACCAGAGAGGGGCCACCCACCATACACGAGGGTGGGGGAGCGCCCCCTACCTCGTGGGCCCCTGGCAGCCCTCTGATGCCCATCTTCTACTATATGAGGTCTTTCGGGGAGAGAAAAATCATAAGCTAGCTCACGGGACGAAACTCCGCCGCAACAAGGCAGAACCTTGGCGGAACCAATCTAGGGCTCCGACGGAGCTCTTCTGTCGGGGAACTTCCCTTTGGGAGGGGGAAATCATCACCATCATCATCACCATTGATCCTCTCATCGGGAGGGGGTCAATCTCCATCAACATCTTCACCAGCACCATCTCATCTCAAACCCTAGTTCATCTCTTGTATCCGATCTTTGTCCCAAAGCCTCAGATTGGTACCTGCAGGTTACTAGTAGTGTTGATTACTCTTTGTAGTTGATGCTAGTTGGTTTATTCAGTGGAAGATCATATGTTCAGATCCTTTATGCATATTAATACCCCTTTGATTATGAACAAGAATATGATTTGTGAGTAGTTACATTTGTTCCTGAGTACATGGGAGAAGTCTTGCCATAAGTGGTCATGTGAATCTGGTATTCGTTCGATATTTTGATGAGATGTATGTTGTCTTTCCTCTAGTGGTGTCATGTGAACGTCGACTACATGACACTTCACCATTGTTTGGGCCTATAGGAGGTCATTGGGAAGTAATAAGTAGATGATGGGTTGCTAGAGTGACAGAAGCTTAAACCTAGTTTATGCATTGCTTCGTAAGGGGCTGATTTGGATCCATATGTTTCATGCTATGGTTAGGTTTACCTTAATACTTATGTTGTAGTTGCGGATGCTTGCAAAGGGGTTAATCATAAGTGGGATGCTTGTCCAAGGAAGGACAGTACCCAAGCACCGGTCCACGCTCATATCAAATTATCAAAGTACCGAACGCAAATCATATGAACATGATGAACTAGCTTGACGATAATTCCCATGTGTCCTCAGGAGTGCTTTCCTTTATATAAGAGTTTGTCTAGGCTTGTCCTTTGATACAAAAATGATTGGGCCATCTTGCTGCACCTTATTTACTTTTATTACTTGTTACCCGTTACAAATTACCTTATCACAAAACTATCTGGTACCGATAATTTCAGTGCTTGCAGAGAATACCCTACTGAAAACTGCTTATCATTTCCTTCTACTCCTCGTTGGGTTCGACACTCTTACTTATCGAAAGGACTATGATAGATCCCCTATACTTGTGGGTCATCATGCCTATGTAATGATCATTGCCTGGATATCGTCATAATAATTTGAGGTTCTATGAATTGCCCAACAGTAATTTGTTTACCCACCGTTTGCTATTTTTCTCGAGAGAAGCCACTAGTGAAACCTACGACCCCCGGGTCTTCTTTCTCATATATTTTCCTTTGCGATCTACCTTTTTATTTGCTTTTATTTTCAGATCTATTAAACAGAAAACCCAAAAATACCTTGCTGCAATTTATTTTATTTGGCATTCGATCTATCAATATTTACAACTTTATCTCCCGTCACACGTCGTTTCTGGCGCCCTTACCCGAAAGGGATTGACAACCCCTTTAACACGTCGGGTTGCGAGGATTTGTTATCTGTGTGCAGGGGCTGTTTACGTTGTGTTGCTTGGTTCTCCTACTAGTTCGATAACCTTGGTTTCATATTTGAGGGAAATACCTACCGCCGTTGTGTTGCATCATCCCTTCCTCTTTGGGGAAATACCGACGTAGCTTCAAGCGACATCAAAAGGAATTTCTAGTGCCGTTGCCGGGGAGGATCTTCATCATAACTAGGTTCCTAATCACAAATCTCATCTCCTCGCAATTTACATTATTTGCCATTTGCCTCTCGTTTTCCTCTCCCCCACTTCACAAAAATTTGCCCTTTTATTCGCCTTTCTTTTCCGTTTGCCGTTTTCTTGCCAGATCTGTTTTTTAGTGCAATCTTGTTGTGTGGTCATCATGACTCAAGAGAACACCATGTTATGTCATTTCTCAAATACCAGCAACATTGATTTTATTGGCACTCCGCTTGCTCCTCCCTCCACTAGTGCGGAGACTTGTGATATTAATACTGCTTTGTTGAATCTTGTTACGAAAGACCAATTTTCCGGTACTCCTAATGAGGATGTCGGGTGCCATCTTAATACCTTCATGGAATTATGGGATATGCAAAAGAAAAAATATGTGGAAAATGATGTACTCAAGATGAAATTATTTCCGTTTTCTTTGCGTAATTCTGCAAAAATTAGGTTCTCTTCTTTGCCTCACAACAGTATTGATTCTTGGAATAAGTGCAAAGATGCTTTTATCACTAAGTATTTTCCTCCCGCTAAAATTATTTCCCTTAGAACCCAGATCATGAATTTCAAGCAACTTGAACATGAGCATGTTGCACAATCTTGGGAAAGGATGAAAATGATGCTAAGGAATTGCCCAACTCATGGGTTATATCTTTGGATGATCATACAAAATTTTAATGCGGGGTTGAATTTTGTTTCTTGTAATCTTTTAGATTTCCACCACGGGTGGTACTTTTATGGAAATTACTTTGGGTGAAGCCACCAAATTGCTTGATAATATTATGGCAAATTATTCACAATGGCATACCGAAAGGGCTCCTACTAGTAAAAAAGTTAATTCGGTTGAAGAAATTTCTTCTTTGAGTGAAAAAGTTGATGCTCTTGTGAAATTGGTTGCAAGTAGAAGTGCTCCTATTGATCTTAATGATATGCCTTTTTCTACTTTGGTTGAGCAAAATAGTGATGCTATTGATGTGAATTTGTTTCTCGCAATAATTTCAACAACAATGCTTATAGAGGTAATTTTAATCCTAGGCCTTTTCCTAGTAATTCCTCTAATAATTATGGTAATTCCTATGGAAATCAATCTTATAATAATAATAGGAACACCTCTCATCTTGAGAATAACATTAAAGAATTTATCAACACACAAAAAGTTTTCAACACTTCCGTAGAAGAAAAGTTGAGTAAGATTGATGATTTGTCTAGAAGTGTTGATAGAATTGCTCATGATGTGGAAAATATCAAGATGAAATTTTTTGTGCCTAAATTAGATGAATCAATTAAAGCTCTTTATGCTTCTATGGATGAAAGTAAGAAAAGAACTGCTATGCTTAGAGCTAAAAGAGAATTTTTATAAAAAGCTTTTCCTAGTGATTTCTTTCGCAAAAGTTTTGAAGATCTTAAAATGATTGGTGTTTCTTCTATTGATTCCTTGTTTAGTAAAGTTAAGAATGGTGAAAAAGGGACTGGATAAGAGTCAACTCTAAGTAGAAGGCATCCCAATATTTCAGAGGGTGAAAATCTTGTTGAAAAAATTGATGAAAGTGGGTTCGAAGAGGTCAAAACTTTAGCTAGTGATGCACCCACTCTTTTGGATTACAAAGACTTTAATTATGATAGTTTCTCTTTGATTGATTGTATTTATTTTTTGCAATCCATGATGAATTCACCCCAGGCTTATGAACTAAACAAAGATTTTACTAAACATAGTGTTGATGCTATGATGAAAGCTTTTGAAGAAAAATTGGAATTAGAAGTTTCAATTCCTAGAAAATTTCATGATGAGTGGGAACCTACTATCAAAGTAAAGATTAAAAATTATGAGTGTTTTGCTTTATGTGACTTGGGTGCTAGTGTTTCTACAATTCCGAAATCTTTATGTGATGTGCTTGGTCTAACCAATCTTGAAGAATGTCCCTTGAATTTGCACTTGGCGGATTCTACTATTAAAAAGCCTATGGGAAGGATTAATGATGTTATTATTCTTACAAATAGGAATTATGTGCCCATAGATTTTATTGTTCTTGATATTGATTGCAATCTGTCTTGTCTAATTATTCTTGGTAGACCGTTTTTTCGCACTATCGGTGTCGTGATTGATATGAAAGAAGGCAATATTAAGTTCCCATTTCCTTTGAGGAAGGGTATGGAACACTTTCCTAGAACAAGAATTAAGCCACCATACGAATCAATCATGAGGGCATCTTATGGATCTCGAACCAAAGATGACAAAACTTAGATCCTTGCTTTATGCCTAGCTAAGGGCGTAAAACTATAGCGCTTGTTGGGAGGCAACCCAATGAATAAAATTTATTTTTGCTTTTTTCTTCCTGTTTTTGAGTGTTAGCACAATCATTCTACTATTATGATTGTGTTTTTTGTGCTTTAATTAGTGTTTGTGCCAAGTAAAGCCTTTAGGATCTTCTTGGGCAATAGTTGTTTGATCTTGCCAAAAAAACAGAAAGTTTTGCGCTCACGAATTTAATTTTCATTTTTTACCAGAGATCGATAAAATACCCATTCCAATTGTAGTAGATCAATATACAAATTTCTTAGGTCATCCTAATTTTTCAGAGTTTCTTGAGTTACAGAATTATTCGAAGTAGTCTGATTGCTAGAGACTATTCTGTTTTGACATATTATGTTTTCTTTGTGTTGTGTGCTTATTTTGATGGCTCTATGGTTTTCTTTGATGAGTTTTTGCCATAGAAAAGTTGGAATACGCTAGATATAATACAAAAACAAAATATGAATTGGTTTGATACAGCACTTATAGTAGTGATTTATCATTCTTATACTGACGGATCTCACGAAGGCTTTGTTGAGTTTTGTGTGATTGAAGTTTTCAAGTTTTGGGTTATCTTACGATGGATGGAAGAATGTAAGAGCCTAAGCTTGGGGATGCCCCGGAATCCCAAGCTATTATCCAAGAATGAGCAACCAACTAAGCTTGGGGATGCCCCCGAGTGGCATCCCCGCTTTCTTCCAACAACTATTGGTATTTTACTCGAGACTATATTTTTATTCGTCACATGATATGTGTTTTTCTTGGAGCGTCTTGTATGATATGTGTCTTTGCTTGTTTTATTTTGTGTTTTAAGTTATCAATCCTTGCTGGACACACCTATTTGAGAGAGCCAAAATTATAGCATGACTTGTTAGAATTGCTCTCTATGCTTCACTTAAATCTTTCATGAGCTAGGACTTGCTCTAGTGATTCGCTTATATCTTTTTGAGCACGGTGTGCTTTGTTATTCTTGAAGAACTGCTATCTTGCTTCACTTAGATTTATTTGAGAGTTAGTACAATTTTGAAGAAATTCTCTCTTGCTTCACTTAAATTATTTTGAGAGAAAGAAAATTTGTTATGCTCATGATCTTCACTTATATTTGTTTGAGCTTATGAAAAACAACACATGAAAATTAGTCCCAGAGTGATAGATATCCAAGAAGGATAAAGAAAAAATGTCATGAAGATCATTGGACAAAATAAACTTAATTCTTAGTAATAGTTTTGAGATATGATGATGTGATATGTGAGTCATCTTGATGAGTAATTATGCTTTAGTAGGAATATTGGTGTTAAGGTTTGTGATTCCCTATGCATGCACGAAAGTCAATAGTCATGCAATGAAATTAGATCCTACTTGTGGTGCATTATTCGGTGTTAATTATGCTTAATGCTTGCTTATGAGATTATTCATTTCTTGGTTGGTCGCTTCCCAATCTTTTGCTAGCCTTCACTTTGCACTAAGTATGACCTCTACTTGTGCATCCAAAATCCTTTAAACCAGTTTTGCCACATGAGTCCACTATATCTACCTATATGCGGTATTCTTTTGCCATTCTAAGAAAATTTGCATGTGCCTTCTCTAATTTTCAAAATAAACTTCTCTTTTGTGTGTTTGTTTCGCTCGCGGAGCGGTGAGGGGTGGCTAATATTTTCCATGCTAGATGTGTTATTCGCACGATGAGTGTTTATTCACTTGTCATTGCACGAGAGTAAGGCAAAGGTATTATTCGCTTAATGCTTAATGCTCGCTTATGAGATTATTCGCTTCTTGGTTGGTCGCTTCTCAATCTTTTGCTAGCCTTCATTTTGCACTAAGTATGATCACTACTTGTGCATCCAAAAACCTTTAAACCAGTTTTGCCACATGAGTCCACTATATCTACCTATATGCGGTATTCTTTTGCCATTCTAAGCAAATTCGCATGTGCCATCTAATTTTCGAAATAAACTTCTCTTTTGTGTGTCTGTTTCGCTCGCGGAGAGGTGAGGGGTGGCTAATATTTTCCATGCTAGATGTGTTATTCTCAAGATGCGTGTTTATTCACTTGTCATTGCACAAGAGTAAGGCAAAGGTATTAGGGATGCCAGGTCCTGAAATGCAAAAAGAAATGAATTTCATTTATGTTGTCAAATAATAAATTCCTTGGAAATTGTTGGTATGGAGGGCACCCGTGGATACGGTTAGCCATGGAAAGGGAAAGTTATGGTGGAAAAAGGAATAAACTTTATTTTCCATTTGGGAACCGCCTATGATATATCTATGCATGGAAAGTATCGGGAACTCTAAGTCGTTTTCGTTGGTGGGATGAATACACCTCCCAAAATGTTTTTATCTCGGATTTTTCGCTTTGAGCTCTGGCACCTCTACAAATCCCTACTTCCCTCTGCGAAGGGCCTATCTTTTACTTTATGCAATTTTTATTTTGAGTCTCCATCTTCTCTTATAAAATCACCAACTAGGATGCAATAAGATCGTGCTTAAGTATTGGGTGTAGTTAATGTCCGAGTGTGTTTCATGAATGGATCAATATTTGAGCATGATGGGCTAGGGATAACTTATTTTAGCATTGATATTTTGAGAGACATGGTTGCTATTTGATATGCTTGAGTATCTAAATTATTATGTCAAAACTTGCTATTGCTTTGAATCACATAAAAGTCCAAATGTCCATGCTATAAAGAAAAGAATATGATATGACTTGATGAACAGCACTCCACATCAAAATTTTTGTTTTTATCACTTACCTACTCGAGGACGAGTAGGAGTCAAGCTTGGGGATACTGATACATCTCCAATGTATCTATAATTTTTGATTGTTCCATGCTGTTTTATTATCAATCTTGGATGTTTTATAATCATTTTATAGTCATTTTATATCATTTTTTGGTACTAACCTATTGACATAGTGCCAAGTGCCAGTTGTTGTTTTTCCATGTTTTTTACATCGTAGAAAATCAATATCAAACGGAGTCCAAATGCCATGAAACTTTACGGAGAATTTTTATGGGCTAGAAGAAACACAACGGGCCCTGGCTGCGCCTGGGGGGTGCCCTGAGGGAGGCACAACCCACCAGGGCACGCCAGGAGGCCCAGGCGCGCCCAGGTGGGTTGTGCCCACCTCGGGTGCCCCCCGCGCTGGCTCTTTGCTCTATAAATACCCCAAAAATCCCAGAACCCTAGGGGAGTCGACGAAATATTCATCCAGCTGCCACAGAGTCCAGAACCACCAGATCCAATCTAGACACCATCACGGAGGGGTTCACCACTTCCATTGGTGCCTCTCTGATGATGCGTGAGTAGTTCTTTGTAGATCTTCGGGTCCGTAGTTAGTAGCTAGATGGCTTCATCTCTCTCTCTTGATTCTCAATAAAATGGTCTCTTGGAGATCCATATGATGTACCTCTTTTGCGGTGTGTTTGTTGGGATCGATGAACTTTGAGTTTATGATCAGATCTATCTTTTTATATCCATGAAAGTATTTGAGTTTCTTTGATCTCTTTTATGAGTGATCTCTTATAGCCTCGTATGTCTTCTCCGATATTTGGGTTTTGTCTAGCCAACTTGATCTATTTATCTTGCAATGGGAAGTGGTGCCCAGTAGTGGGTTCGATCTTACGGTGATTGATCCCAGTGACAGAAAGGGAACCGACACGTATGCATCGTTGCCACTAAGGTTAAAAAGACGAGATCTATATCTACCGCCATATAGATAAACGGGTCTTATCTACATCATGTCATCATTCTTATTGCATTACTCTGTTTTCCCATGAACTTAATACACTAGATGCATGCTGGATAGTGGTCAATGTGTGGAGTAATAGTAGTAGATGCAGGCAGGAGTCGGTCTACTAATCTTGGACGTGATGCCTATGTAATTATCATTGCCTGGATATCGTCATAATTATTTGAGGTTCTATCAATTGCCCAATAGTAGTTTGTTTAACCACTGTTTCCTATTTTTCTCGAGAGAAGCCACTAGTGAAACCTACGGCCCCCGGGTCATCTTTCTCATATATTTGCCTTTTGCGATCTAACTTTTTATTTGCTTTTATTTTCAGATTTATTAAACCAAAAACCCAAAAATACCTTGCTGCAATTTATTTTATTTGGCGTTCGATCTATCAATATTTATAACTTTATCTCCCGTCACATGTCGTTTCTAGCGCCGTTACCCGAAAGGGGTTGACAACCCCTTTAACACATCAAGTTGCGAGGATTTGTTATCTGTGTGCAGGGGCTGTTTACATTGTGTTTCTTGGTTCTCCTATTGGTTCCATAAACTTGGTTTCGTATATGAGGGAAATGCCTATCGCCGCTGTGCTGCATCATCCCTTCCTCTTTGGGGAAATACCGACGTAGCTTCAAGCGACATCAAGTGACATCCAAACTATGGAGCAGTTCCTTACCGAGGACAAGTACCAAGTGGTCGGCTTCGACCTCGAGTACACCATCGGGCATGCTAGGCACGATCAGAATGTTGTCATCGTCCAGTTGTGCGTGCGACATGACGTCCTCGTCTACCACTACCACCTGACCACAAGGCCTTGCAAGCGTTTCTCCAGGTTTATCAAGAGCTTCGACTATAATTTCGCTATGGTGGACACCACCAATGATCTAAAATCGCTCAAGGTTTTGGGCTTGAAATGCCCAAATCTTGTCAACATCCAGCACCACTACAAGGTCTGGGGCAGCGACAACAACAAACTGAACTCCCTGGTTGACCTCGACTCGGCCATCATCGACCCCTACTACATGAAGATGAAGGATGAGAGCAAGAAGGACAAGATCACCTAGCACAGTGTTTGGCATGAGAGACTGGATGAAAAACACATCAAGTACCCGGCCAAGGACATGTACACAAGCTACAAGATGTACAGGAGGATTGTTGACATGAGGAAGTGTCTTGTTCCTGCCCGAGATGAGGGATCGAGCCATAGAGCAGTGGCGGGAGCATCACAAGAAGTAGATGACTAGATGATCGTTCCTCCTACTTTAGAATGCATGCAATTTATTGAGGTGTGTGTGAATGATCTATATAGTCACTTATGTAATTAGATGCTTATTCCAGTTATATATATACATGTTATTCTTCTATAGACAAAGCAAATCACATGGCTTATTTGAAGGAAATATGACCTAGAGGCAATAATAAAGTTGTTATTTATATTTACCTATATCATGATAAATGTTTATTATTCATGCTAGAATTGTATTAACCAGAAACTTAGTACATGTGTGAATACATAGACAAACAGAGTGTCACTAGTATGCCTCTACTTGACTAGCTCGTTAATCAAAGATGGTTAAGTTTCCTAACTATAGACATGAGTTTTCATTTTATGAACGGGATCACATCATTAGAGAATGATGTGATTGACTTGACCCATCTGTTAGCTTAGCACTATGATCATTTAGTTTATTGCTATTGCTTTCTTCATGACTTATACATGTTCCTATGACTATGAGATTATGCAAATCCCGAATACCAGAGGAACACTTAGTGTGCTATCAAACGTCACAACATAACTGGGTGACTATAAAGATGCTCTACAGGTGTCTCCAATGGTGTTTGTTGAGTTGGCATAGATCGAGATTAGGATTTGTCACTCCGTGTATCGGAGAGGTATCTCTGGGGCCTCTCGGTAATGCATATCACTATAAGCCTTGCAAGCAATGTGACTAATGAGTTAGTTATGGGATGTTGCATTACGAAATGAGTAAAGAGACTTGCCGGTAACGAGATTGAACTAGGTATTGAGATACCGACGATCGAATCTCGGGCAAGTAACATACCGATGACAAAGGGAACAACATATGTTGTTATGCGGTTTGACCGATAAAGATATTCATAGAATATGTAGGAACCAATATGAGCATACAGGTTCCTCTATTGGTTATTGACCGGAGATGAGTCTCGGTCATGTCTACATAGTTCTCGAACCCGTAGGGTCCGCACGCTTAACTTTTGATGACGATCGGTATTATGAGTTTATGTGTTTTGATGTACCAAAGATAGTTCGAAGTCCCATGTGTGATCACAGACATGACGAGGAGTCTCGAAATGGTCGAGACCTAAAGATTGATATATTGGACGATGTTATTCAGACACCGGATGAGTTCCGGGGTCACCAAATAAATATCGGAGTGCCGAGGGTTATCGGAAACCCCGGGGGGACTAATGGAGTAATGGGCCAACATGGGCCTTGTGAGAGAGAGAGGAGAGGGCCCTAGGGCTGGCCAACCCCCCCCCCTTGAGGAGTCCGAATTGGACTAGGAGTGGGTGGCGCCCCCTCCCTTTCCTTCTCCCTCTCTCCCTCTCCTTGCTTCCCCCTCTCTTCCCTTGTTGGAAACCTACAAGGAATAGGATTCCTATTCCTAGTAGGAATCCTACTTGGGGCACGCCCCATGAGGGCCGGCCGACCTCCCCCCTTGCTCCTTTATATACAGGGGCAGGGGGGGCACCTTAGAACACACAAGTTGACAGTTGTCTTAGCCGTGTGCAGTGGCCCCCTCCATAGATTTCCAGTCATATCGTTGTAGTGCTTAGGCGAAGCCCTGCGTCGGTAACTTGATCATCACCGTCATCATGCCGTCGTGCTGACAAAACTCTCCCTCGGCCTCAACTAGATCAAGAGTATGAGGGACGTCACCGAGTTGAACGTGTGCAGATCGTGGAGGTGTCGTGCGTTCGGTACTTGATCAGTTGGATCGTGAAGACGTTCGACTACATCAACCGTGTTACTTAACTCTTCCGCTTTTGGTCTACGAGGGTACGTGGACACACTCTCCCCTCTCGTTGCTATGCATCTCCTAGATAGATCTTGCATGATCGTAGGAATTTTTTGAAATACTGCGTTCCCCAACAGTGGCATCCGAGCCAGGTCTATGCGTAGATGTTATATGCACGAGTAGAACACAAAGGAGTTGTGGGCGTGGGTATATACATATTGTTTTCCGTCACTAGTTGATTCTTGATTCAGCGTTATTTTTGGATGAAGCGGCTCAGACCGATATTACGCGTACGCTTACGCGAAACTGTTCTACCGACGTGCTTCGCACACAGGTGGCTAGTGGGTGCATGTTTCTCCAACTTTAGTTGAATCAGTTTTAATGAACAGGGTTCTTTCTGAAGATCAAAAAGCAATCACTATACTACGTTGTGGTTTTGATGCGTAGGTAAGAATGGTTCTTGCTAGAAGCCCGTAGCAGCCACGTAAAACTTGCAACAACAAAGTAGAGGGCATCTAAATTGTTTTTGTAGGGCATGTTGTGATGTGATATGGTCAAGACATGACTATATAAATTG
Source organism: Triticum dicoccoides (assembly GCF_002162155.2). Lineage (NCBI taxonomy): Eukaryota > Viridiplantae > Streptophyta > Magnoliopsida > Poales > Poaceae > Triticum > Triticum dicoccoides. Next base: position 309,327,740 of record NC_041392.1, on the reverse strand, counting down.
TTGTATGAGATGATCATGTTTTGTAACACAGTTATCGGCAATTGGAAGGAGCCATATGGTTGTCGCTTTATTGTATGAAATGCAATCGCCATGTAATTGCTTTACTTTATCACTAAGCGGTAGCGATAGTCGTGGAAGCAATAGTTTGTGAGATGACAACGATGCTTCAATGGAGATCAATGTGTCAAGCCGGTGAAGATGGTGATCATGACGGTGCTTTGGAGATGGAGATGAAAAGGCACAAGATGATGATGGCCATATCATCTCACTTATTTGATTGCATGTGATGTTTATCCTTTATGCATCTTATTTTGCTTAGTACGGCGGTAGCATTATAAGATGATATCTCACTAAATTTCAAGGTATAAGTGTTCTCCCTGAGTATGCACCATTGCTACAGTTTGTCGTGCCGAGACACCATGTGATGATCGGGTGTTATAAGCTCTACGTTCACATACAACGGGTGTAAGCCAGTTTTGCACAAGCAGAATACTCGGGTTAAACTTGACGAGCCTAGCATATGCAGATATGGCCTCAGAACACTGAGACCGAATGGTCGAGTGTGAATCATATAGTAGATATGATCAACATAGTGGTGTTCACCATTCAAAACTACTCCATCTCACGTGATGATCGGAAATGGTTTAGTTGATATGGATCACGTGATCACTTAGATGATTAGAGGGATGTCTATCTAAGTGGGAGTTCTTAAGTAATATGATTAATTGAGCTTTAATTTATCATGAACTTAGTACCTGATAGTATTTTGCATGTCTATGTTGTTGTAGATAAATGGCCCGTGCTGTTGTTCCGTTGAATTTTAATGTGTTCCTAGAGAAAGCTAAGTTTTTTTGACCTGGTACTGTAGGGTAAAACACCCCACAGCTCTTGTAATTATTATATACTGTACAAGATACAAGGTATGTACATCAAAAAAAGAAAAGTTTCTAAAGCTAAGAGAATACAGAGCTCACCTCAAGGTGGCAAAAAAGCAATCCATCTAAGAAGATCATCCTTATACTTATTTTTAATCCTATGGGCAAGCAAAGAAATGTCATGAATAAAACATGCTCTCCACCTTCTAAAGGAAGGGTTTATGTTCCTGAAGACTCTATCATTCCTCACAGACCAGATATTCCAACAAGCAAGAAAGACCACTTCAGCAAAGAACGGTTTCTGAAAGTCCCTTCTTGCAGCATAAGCAATGGCAGCCATGTTATCACCATGCGGCCAACACACTTGCAGATAAGCCCATACCCTGCAGCTGAAGTTACATGAGAAGAAGAGGTGGTCTCTGTCCTCTTTAGTCTGGGTAGGGCACAACACAGAGTGATTACAATCAGAGACATTCCAATGCCTTCTCTCCAGCATATCCTGGGTATTAAGCCGATCCATGATGAGCATCCACGCAAAGAATTTGATTCTCATAGTACAACAGCTAGACCAGATCCATGACAGCAAAGGATTGGGGTTGATATGCATATGCAGGAAAGAGTAGTATTTTTTAGCTATATAAGGCTTGCCATCTTCTCTCCTTGTCCAAGCATCAGACCCAGTGATGTCAAGAGAGAAATCATACATTAGCTGCTGCAAAGACAGCAACTCAGAATGGGCTCTTCCAGAAAGAGGAAGGTGAAATAACATAGTGATATCCTGAGTTGCAAAAACCTCCTTGACAGAAAGGAGAGGATCCTTAACAAAGGAAAACAACCTCTGAAACACCTGGTCCAAAGGACCAGCATAATGGTTGAGATTCCAATCATCACCCCAAAACAGAGCAGTATCCCCAGCCAAGACCTGAACTTTTGAAACCATTCTGAACTTATCCATCAACTTGCATAAATCTCTCCACCAGAAGGAGCCACACAAGACAGTAGCATGAGGTACCCTGTCATGGTAATAAGTATCCCAAACCAGGTTGACCCAAGGAATATCAACCTTATTGTAAAACTTGCTAACAAACTTTAACAACAGAGCCTCATTATGAATTCTCAGGTTTAGGACTCCCAAGCCCCCTTTGTTCTTTGGCCTGCACACTAAACCCCACGTTGCTAAGGAAGGGGCATAGTAATTTCCAAATTTTCTCCAAAGACATTGCCTTTGAATTCTCTCAAGCTGTTTAATTATGCCAATTGGAATATCTAGACTGCAAAGGAAGAAGATTGGCACAGAAGACAGGGCTGAGCTGAGGTACTGTAATCGTCCACCCTGTGCAAGGAAACTAGAACTGACAGAAAGCTTCCTTTCCATAGAATCAACCAAATGCATCAAATCCATTATTTTTGGCTTCATAAAACCAACATGGAGGCCAAGATAAGTAAAAGGTAGGGTACACACAACACAGCCAAACGACCTAGCAAGTCTAGTCATTTCCACAGAATCAACATTAATGGGCAGCATTGAGGATTTATTATAATTGACATGCAGACCAATGGATTGAGAGAGCAGGAGTAGCATGCTTTTCAACGACAGTAACTGTTGTTCATCACCAGGCAAAATAATCAAGGTGTCATCAGCATACTGAATTATTGGGAAATCTTTGTCATGGCAGGGTATTGGCAACTGGAGAAGATCCTTAACATGCATATCATTAACCACAGATTGAAGCAAATCAGCAGCAATTGCAAAAAGGAGAGGTGAGACAGGGTCACCCTGCCTAACACCTTTCCTGCAACAGAACTGCTTACCTGGGACTCCATTCAAAAGCACAGAAGAAGTGCCAATAGATAAAATTTGTTTAACCCAGGAGATCCACCTGTAATTAAACCCTTTGGCCCTGAGGATTTGAAAAATGCCCTCATGCTCAATGGAATCAAATGCTTTTGCAAAATCTAACTTCGGAATAACAATGGGCCTCCTGGATTGATGAAACTGGTGAATATACTCAAGCGTCCACCCAACACAGTCCTGGATAGTTTTGGATTTAATGAATCCATATTGGTTTTTGTGGACACAATTCAAAATGTCCCCCTGCAACCTATTAGCAGCCATTTTGGAGAGGAATTTTACTCCCATGCCAGAGAGAGAGATAGGTATGTAATCATTAATGGATTCAGGAGAATTTTTCTTAGGCACAAGAGTTATGTAAGAATAATTAATATTCCCAATACTGATAGAACCCTCATGGAACCCTCTGGCCAACTCATAAAACTCCTCACAGATAATGTGCCAGCACTTTTTAAAAAATAGTAAAAGCTTCCCAGACTGCAGTAGCCATAGACTCATGGTCAGAAACAACTGTCCCATCATCAAGCTTCAGACTGGCAATGGAATTTTTTTTCTAAACCTCTCTGTGGCCGTAGCATGAATTTTTTGGGTATTTTCCTCTCCAACCTTGACAGATCTAATGGTGCACCTCTTCCACCAATAAAGATATTGAAGATGCAGCAAATGTTCAATATGGAGTTTAACAATAGATCTGAAGTTAAATTCTTGTCTGAAAAGAGGTCTAAGCTCTTCAAGAGAATCAAGAATGAGGACCACTCTATTGCACTTGGCAATCAGGATCTTTAGCCTAGACAGATTAGTTTGCCACTTCTTTAGGGCCTGTCTCAGTCCTTTAAGTTTATCTGCAATAACAGCAGAGACACCTTTCTTTCGAGAACTAGACTTCCAGAGTTTGCCACACAATCCAAAAACCCTTCCATTTCCACCCAATAATTCTCAAAACGGAAAATATTTGACCTTGGGATGGTGGTGTTGATATCAACCACACAAGGAACATGATCTGAGGCAGTTCTAGCAAGAGGCAGAACTTGAGACATTGGATAAACAGAAATCCAGTTGGCAGAAGTAAAAAACCAATCTAGTTGCTCCAGCAAAGGATTATCTTGCATATTGGACCATGTGTGTGCTCTGCCTTTAATTGGAAGTTCAAGCAAACTCAGGTGTCCAATAATTTCATTGAAAATGAAGATATCATTAACATCTCCACCAGGAAGGTTTCTATTATCCAGGGACCTAATGAAATTGAAGTCACCCAAGAAAAACCAATTTTCAGAATCAGGGATATTCATGTTGTACAGCCATGAAACAAATTCATCCCTAAGCTGCCCATGACAGGGGCCATAGACATTGACAAGGGTCCACTGTTCATTATTCTGGGTAGAAGTAAATTGCAAGACAATGCCATAAGGTTTAGTGTCAATAAGCACCCCAGTGAGAACAGTAGAATTCCATACAACCATAAGACCACCATATGCACCAACAGAAGGACTATACACAAAAGAATCTAATCGCCGCGGACAGAAACTTTTAATTGATTGATAATCAAAAGACTGCATCTTTATTTCTTGCAAACAGACAACTGAGGCCATACTTTCATCAATCTTATTCCTAACAGCACGCTGTCGAGCAGGGGCATTAAGACCACGCACATTCCAGCAAAAAACATTCCAGCTTCCATTGGAACGATAATCCATTAAACACTGAGATTAAAGAGCCAAAAGTGCCACCACATAGTAGAGCACAAAGATACCAGTTCAGCAGACAGTAAAAGCAGAAGTTCAAGCGCTTATAGCAGCGTTTATAGCTTACATGACAAGTACTAGAAGCAAATAAAATAGCCCTAAGATAACTAGCAAATTTACAGGCTTGCCACACCCAAGAGCTGAGAAGAGAACTAATCATCAGATATTTCCTGAACATCATCAGTTTTGTCTGCCATAAGTAGAGCAACAGAGAGCTTCTCTGACGGAATCCCCAGATCCCGACCAATAATCTAAATGGTCCAAATGGGAGTAGGTGGCAGAACAGACCCCAAAGAAGCCTCACCACGAACTGGAGAGGAAGACGGTGCAGGATCTGCTGGGACTGAGTCAACAACAGGGATGTCATTCAGCAACGACTTTGCTCTTGGCTTCTTCTTGCGTGGCTCAGAAAGAGGCAACTGATGCAGAATGGGCTTGAAACCATCTCTTTTAGCTGCACTCCTGGTGCAACGACACAGAGAAGAATCAACCAAAGGAGTAATCTTTCTTTTCACACGCTTCTTCCTGGCCTGTTGAGCAGAGAAAGCAAACTAATCATCCAAGACAGAGGAACTGGCCGGCAACACAGGCATAGAGTACTGGCTTGCAACATTTCTGTCAGGCAAGGATGGGGAAGGAAATAGAGCCCTTGCAACTGGGCGATGAGCTGAATCCACATTCAAGTTAGCAAAAATAGACTCAGAATCCTCAATCACGACAGCCCAAGACTGCTTAGGAATATAAACCGGCTGAAATTGAGGTAGGCTGACCAGGCGAGGGACCTCCGTGGCAGTACCAAACTGGAGCATAGAGTCAAAAGCCCTTTTCCAAATCATTTCCGGAGGGAGAACAGGCCCATAAACCACTCGTGCCATACCAATCACAATTTCTGCATGTTGAATAACGGGCGGCTAGTAAGGAACAATGGCAAGAGCATTGTCCTCCAGAGGCAGATCTTCCTCCACTTGGGGCACAATCACATCATGCATATGATCATGCAGAGGATTAACAATCAGAATATCTTCAACAGCATCCACCTGCTCAACAGAGTCCGAAGCAACATGCTCATCAATGACCATAGACTCCTACTCCTGAGCAACAGGGCCAGCTTCGTGAGCATCAACTGGATCATCAACTTGCCAGCCCCAACCCATCTCATGATTGTGATGCTCATCCATAGGCGGTGGGGGCAAGGGGACATCAGTCCAACCCAGAGCTGGAAAAGGTGGCAGAGCAAAAAGGTGGGGATCTTGAACAAACTCCCCAGGCAGAGGGTGCGCATTGCCATTGAGGGGCATTGGATCTTCATCCTGTGGCATCTGCTCAGCAAAATTAGCTCCAAGAATATAACATGGAGCAGTCCAAGAAACCTTAGCGCCTCCCCAGGCAGCATAATCTGATAAAACCACATCACGGGGGACAGGTATATCCTCAGGAAAAGACGCAAAAACCACAGAGCGGACAAGATATGGATCATCACTAATCCAATGATGGAACTTTCCAAACATGTTGACTGCAGCACTAAGATTTTCAGTGTTTCAAAGGTCAAGAGGGACCCCTAAAAACATTAAGCAACCCTCTCTAAAGCCCTGAACTCCACGGAACCCTTCACCATGATCATGCTTCATGAAACGAACAAATGTATCATTACCAAGATCTTGCGGCGGCAGCTGAATCAAGGCAAAACGCTCGCCCGCATCTCTAACCTCAAACAAACCAACCCCAGAGATCCAAGGCTGAGCAGAGCGGACATGAAACCCCAGAGAAAGCTAAGTTGAAAGATGATGGTAGCAATTACATGGACTTGGTGAGGATTATCCTCATTGCTGCACACAAGAATTATGTCCAGGAAGCGGCGCAGGGTGACAAGCCTGCTGCAGATGCTGCTGCCGACGTTAAGAACGTCTGGCAAAGCCAAGCTGATGAGTACTCGATAGTTCAGAGTGCCAAGCTTTACGGCTTAGAACCGGGACATCAACGATGTTTCGAACGTCATAGAGCATATGAGATTTTCCTGGAGTTGTAGTTAATATTTCAAGAAAATGCCCGGATTGAGGGATATGAAGTCTCCAATAAGTTCTACAACTGCAAAATGGAGGAGAATAGTTCTGTCAATGAACATATACTCAGAATTTCTGGGTACCACAACCACTTGACTCAGCTGGGAGTTAATCTTCCTAATGATAGTGTCATTGACAGAGTTCTTCAATCACTGCCACCAAGCTACAAGAGCTTCATTATGAACTATAATATGCAAGGGGTGGATAAGACAATTCCCGAGCTCTTCGCAATGCTAAAGGCTGTGGAGGTAAAAATCAATAAGGAGCATCAAGTGTTGATGGTCAACAAGACCACCAGTTTCAAGAAGAAGGGCAAAGGGAAGAAGGGGATCTTCAAGAAGAATAGCAAGCAAGTTGCTGCTCAAGTGAAGAAGCCCAAGTCTGGACCTAAGTCTGAGACTGAGTGCTTCTACTGTAAAGGGACTGGTCACTGGAAGCGGAACTGCCCTAAGTATTTGGCGGATAAGAAGGATGGCAAAGTGAAAGGTATATTTGATATACATGTTATTGATGTGTACCTTACTAATGCTCGCAGTAGCGCCTGGGTATTTGATACTGGTGCTATTGCTAATATTTGCAACTCGAAACTGGGGCTACGGATTAAGCGAAGATTGGCTAAGGACGAGGTGACGATGCGCGTGGCAAAATGGTTCCAAAGTCGATGTGATCACCGTCGGCACGTTACCTCTACATCTACCTTCAGGATTAGTTTTAGACCTGAATAATTGTTATTTGGTGCCAGCGTTAAGCATGAAAATTATATCTGGATCTTGTTTGATGCAAGACGGTTATTCATTTAAATCAGAGAATAATGGTTGTTCTATTTGTATGAGTAATATCTTTTATGGTCATGCACCCTTGATTACTGGTTTACTAAATCTTGATAGTAGTGATACACATATGCATAGTATTGAAGCCAAAAGATATAAGTTTAATAATGATAGTGCAACTTATTTGCAGCACTACCATTTAGGTCATATTGGTGTAAAGCGCATGAAGAAACTTGATGCTGATGGACTTTTGGAATCACTTTATGCTTGCGAACCATGCCTCATGGGCAAGATGACTAAGACTCCATTCTCCGGAACAATGGAACGAGCAACAGACTTATTGGAAATAATACATACTGATGTATCCGGTCCGATGAGTGTTCATGCTCGTGGCGGGTATCATTATTTTCTAACCTTCACAGATGATTTGAGTAGATATTGGTATATCTACTTGATGAAACATAAGTCTGAAACATTTGAAAAGTTCAAACAGTTTCAGAGTGAAGTGCAAAATCATCGTAACAAGAAAATAAAGTTTCTACGACCTGATCGTGGAGCAGAATATTTGAGTTACGAGTTTGGTCTTCATTTGAAACAATGCGGACTAGTTTCGCAACTCACGCCACCTGGAACACCATAACGTAATGGTGTGTCCGAACGTCGTAACCGCGCTTTATTAGATATGGTGCGATCTATGATGTCTCTCACTGATTTACCACTATCGTTTTGGGGTTATGCTTTAGAGACGGCTGCATTCACGTTAAATAGGGCACCATCGAAATTTGTTGAGACGACACCTTATGAACTATGGTTTGGCAAGAAACCCAAGTTGCCGTTTCTTAAAGTTTTGGGTTGCGATGCTTATGTGAAAAAGCTTCAACCTGATAAGTTCGAACCCAAATCGGAAAAATGTGTCTTCATAGGATACCCAAAAGAGACTGTTGGGTACACCTTCTATCACAGATCCGAAGGCAATATATTCGTTGCTAAGAATGGATCCTCTCTAGAGAAGGAGTTTCTCTCGAAAGAAGTGAGTGGGAGGAAAGTAGAACTGGATGAGGTAATTGTACCTACTCCCTTATTGGAATGTAGTCCATCCCAGCAATCAGTTCATGTGATTCCTACACCAATTAGTGAGGAAGCTAATGATGATGATCATGAAACTTTCGATCAAGTTACTACCAAACCTCGTAGGTCAACCAGAGTAACATATGCACCAGAGTGGTATGGTAATCCTGTTCTGGAAGTCATGTTACTTGACCATGACGAACCTACGAACTATGAGGAAGCGATGATGAGCCCAGATTCCGCAAAATGGCTTGAGGCCATGAAATCTAAGATGGGATCCATGTATGAGAACAAAGTGTGGACTTTGGTTGACTTGCCCGTTGATCGGCAAGCCATAGAGAATAAATGGATCTTCAAGAAGAAGACTGACGTTGATGGTAATGTTACTGTCTACAAATCACGACTTGTTGCGAAAGGTTTTCGACAAGTTCAAGGAGTTGACTATGATGAGACCTTCTCATTTGTAGCGATGCTTAAGTCCGTCCGAATCATGTTAGCAATTGCCGCATTTTACGATTATGAAATTTGGCAAATGGATGTCAAAACTGCATTCCTTAATGGATATCTTAAAGAAGAGTTGTATATGATGCAACCATAAGGTTTTGTCGATCCAAAAGGTGCTAACAAAGTGTGTAAGCTCCGGCGATCCATTTATGGACTGGTGCAAGCATCTCGGAGTTGGAATACATGCTTTGATAGTGTGATCAAAGTATACGGTTTTATACAGACTTTTGGAGAAGCCTGTATTTACAAGAAAGTGAGTGGGAGCTCTATAGCATTTCTGATATTATATGTGGATGACATATTGTTGATCGGAAATGATACTGAATTTCTAAATAGCATAAAAGGATACTTGAATAAGAATTTTTCAATGAAAGACCTCGGTGAAGCTGCTTATATATTGGGCATCAAGATCTATAGAGATAGATCAAGACGGTTAAATGGACTTTCACAAACCACATACCTTGATAAAGTTTTGAAGAAGTTCAAAATGAATCAAGCAAAGAAAGGGTTCTTGCCTATGTTACAAGGTGTGAAGTTGAGTTAGACTCATTCCCTATGCTTTAGCAATAGGTTCTATAATGTATGCAATGTTGTGTACCATAGTTGATGTGTGCCTTGCTATTAGTTTAGCAGGGAGGTGCCAAAGTAATCCAGGAGTGGATCACTGGACAGCGGTCAAGAACATCCTAAAATACCAGAAAAGGACTAAGGATATGTTTCTCGTTTAGGGAGGTGACAAAGAGCTCGTCATAAACGGTTACGTCGATGCAAGCTTTCACACTGATCCGGATGACTCTAAGTCACAAACCAGATATGTATTTTTATTGAATGGTGGAGCTGTCAGTTGGTGCAGTTCTAAGCAAAGCGTCGTGGCGGGATCTACGTGTGAAGCGGAATACATAGCTACTTCGGAAGCAGCAAATGAAGGAGTCTGGGTGAAGGAGTTCATATCTAATCTAGGTGTCATACCTAGTGCATCGGGTCCAATGAAAATCTTCTATGACAATACTGGTGCAATTGCCTTGGCAAAGGAATCCAGATTTCACAATAGAACCAAGCACATCAAGAGACGCTTCAATTCCATCCGCGATCAAGTCAAGGAGGGAGACATAGAGATTTGCAAGATACATAAGGATCTGAATGTTGTAGACCCATTGACTAAGCCTCTCTCACGAGCAAAACATGATCAACACCAAGACTCCATGGGTGTTAGAATCATTACCGTGTAATCTAGATTATTGACTCTAGTGCAAGTGGGAGACTGAAGGAAATATGCCCTAGAGGCAATAGTAAAGTTGTTATTTATATTTCCTTATATCATGATAAATGTTTATTATTCATGCTAGAATTGTATTAACCGGAAACTTAGTACATGTGTGAATACATAGACAAACAGAGTGTCACTAGTATGCCTCTACTTGACTAGCTCATTAATCAAAGATATTTAAATTTCCTAACCATAGACATGAGTTGTCATTTGATGAACGGGATCACATCACTAGAGAATAATGTGATTGACTTGACCCATCCATTAGCTGAGCACTATGATCATTTAGTTTATTGCTATTGCTTTCTCCATAACTATACATGTTCCTATGACTATGAGATCATGCAACTCCCGAATACTGGAGGAACACTTTGTGTGCTACCAAACATCACAACGTAACTGGGTGATTATAAAGGTGCTCTACAGGTGTCTCCGATGGTGTTTGTTGAGTTGGCATGGATCAAGATTAGGATTTGTCTATCCGTGTATCGGAGAGGTATCTCTGGGCCCTCTCGACAATGCACATCACTATAAGCCTTGCAAGCAATGTGACTAATGAGTTACTTGTGGTATGTTGCATTACGGAATGACTAAAGAGACTTGCCGATAATGAGATTGAACTAGGTATTGAGATATGGACGATCGAATCTCAGGCAAGTAACATACCGATGACAAAGGGAACAACGTATGTTGTTATTCGGTTTGACCGATAAAGATATTTGTATAATATATAGGAACCAATATGAGCATCTAGGTTCCACTATTGGTTAGTGACCGGAGATGAGTCTCGGTCATGTCTACATAGTTCTCAAACCTGTAGGGTCCGCACGCTTAACATTCGATGACGATTGGTATTATGAGTTTATGTGTTTTGATGTACCGAAGATAGTTCGGAGTCCCGAATGTGATCACGGACATGACGAGGAGTGTAGAAATGGTCGAGACTTGAAGATTGATATATTGGACGATGTTATTTAGACAACGGATGAGTTCCGGGTCACTGGATAAATATCGAAGTGCCGGGGGTTATCGG
>NC_041392.1:309312927-309316357 GCF_002162155.2 Triticum dicoccoides | reverse complement strand
GAGAGGAGAGGGCCCTAGGGCTGCCCTCCCCCTTAAGGAGTCTGAATTGGACTAGGAGGGGGCGGCGCCCCCTCCCTTTCGTTCTCCCTCTCTCCCTCTCCTTCCTTCCCCCTCTCTTCCCTTGTTGGAAACCTACAAGGAATAGGATTCCTATTCCTAGTAGGAATCCTACTTGGGGCGCGCCCCATGAGGGCCGGCCAGCCTCCCCCTTGCTCCTTTATATACGGGGGTAGGGGGCACCCTAGAACACACAAGTTGACAGTTGTCTTAGCCGTGTGCGGTGCCCCCTCCACAGATTTCCACCTCGGTCATATCATTGTAGTGCTTAGGCGAAGCCCTGTGTCGGTAACTTCATCATCAACGTCATCACACCGTCATGATGAAGAAACTCTCCCTCGGCCTCAGCTGGATCAAGAGTACGTGGGACGTCACCGAGCTGAACGTGTGTGGATCATGGAGGTGTCGTGCTTTTGGTACTTGATCGGTTGGATCGCGAAGACGTTCGACTACATCAACTGCGTTACTTAACGCCTTCTGCTTTCGGTCTATGAGGGTACATGGACACACTCTCCCCTCTCGTTGCTATGCATCTCCCAGATAGATCTTGCATGATCGTAAGAATTTTTTTTGAAATAATGCATTCCCCAACATTATTAGCAGTAATCATCTCTGTTATTATTGGTCTTCGCACACATTTCTGATTACGGACCTGTTTGCCGTGTATCACACACATCTTGTTCAGTTGAACCATTTCCATTGTGTAGCCTAATCACACACAGTTCATCCTAGTAAACTGTATGTCGTATATCGCACACACCCTCATCGGGCTTCCCGTTTCTGTTGTTCTGCATGATCGCAAACAGTTCTTCTAGATTAACCGTTGTCGCTCGTTGCACACGCAAATCTAATATGAACCGTGTTTGATGTCGCCACCATCGCAAACGTTTTGCACCTTTTTGATGGTCTTTTACACCACCATTTGCAATTATTGCATCACACACAGTTTTGTCAAAGGGTCTCTGATTTGACTGTCGCGTTTGGACCATCCTGCGGTAGTGTGGACACATGCATGGAGTGCTATGGCATTTTAATTCCAAAAAATAAAAAAATTATCAAAAAAAATATGAAACCTTGCTTGATGTGATGTCATACCACCAAGATGATGTGGTAAAAAAATGGCCTATTTGATGAAAGTTTGGACACACACCCCTCACAAACCGAAGGAACTCACTAGAAGGCTCGTGGTTCCGAGAGGGAATAATGCATGTTTGATGACGAATGGGAGATAGATTCCTCTTACGGACTTCAAAAAATTTCTACATATAATGTGCACTGATACAACTATCATGTGAAAATTTCGAAAATTTCAGGGGACATTTGACCTTTTAAAGACATTTAAGTGATTTTCTAGCCATTTAATGACCATAATTCAAATTTGAACTACATCTTCATGCAACAGCTAACCATAACGGTTTGAAAAATTGTATTTGTGTACTTGTGTGTGAGTTAATTCTATGTGCAGTAAATTAGAAGGAATTTTCAAACATATTGGTTGCACGGCGTGGACACCTGTACATGCATGGACTGACATGGCATTTTAATTCCAAAAAAATAAAAAATGATCAGAAAAACATGAAACCTTGCTTGATGTAATGTCATGCCACCAAGATGATGTGGTAAAAAAATTGGCCTGTTTGACGAAAGTTTGGACACACACCCCTCACAAACCGGAGCAACTCACTAGAAGGCTCATGGTTCTGAGAGGGAATAATCCATGTTTGATGACGAACGGGATATAGCTTCCTCTTACGGCCTTCAAATTTTTTCTATGTTTAACGTGCATTGATACAACTAGCATGTGAAAAATTGGAAAATTACAGGGGTCATTTGACCTTTTAAAGACATTTAAGTGATTTTATAGCCATTTAATGAGCGTAATTCAAATTTGAACTACATCTACATGCAATGGCTAACCATAATAGTTTGAAAAGTCATCTTTGTGTACTTGCGTGTGAGTTAATTCCATGTGCAGTAAAGTAGAAGGAATTTTCAAACATGTTGGTCTCACGACATGGACACATGCATGGAGTGCCATGTGATTTTAATTCCAAAATATTTAAAAATGATCAGAAAAGCATGGAACCTTGCTTGGTGTAATGTCATGCCACCAAGATGATGTGGTAAGCATGTTTTACTAAAGTTTGTACACACACACCTCACAAATCGGAGCAACTCACAAGAAGGCTCGTGGTCCCGAGAGGGAACAATGCATGTTTGATGACGAACGGGAGATAGCTTTCTCTTACGGCCTTCAAATTTTTTTCTACATTTAACGTGCACTAATACAACTGTCATGTGAAAATTTGGAAAACTCTAGGGGTCGTTTGACCTTTGAAAGACATTTAAGTGATTTTCTAGCCATTTAATGACCATAATTCAAATTTGAACTACATCTACATGCAACGGCTAACCATAATGGTTTGAAAAATCATATTTGTGTACTTGTGTGCGAGTTAATTCCTTGTGCAGTATTAGAAGGAATTTTCAAACATATTGGTGTCATGGCATGGACACATGCATGGAGTGCCATGGCATTTTAATTCCAAAAAATTAAAAAATGATCAGAAAACATGAAACCTTGCTTGATGTAATGTCATGCCACCAAGATCATGTGGTAAAAAATTGGCCTGTTTGACGAAAATTTGGACACACACCCCTCACAAACCGGAGCAACTCACTAGAAGGCTCGTGGTTTTGAGAGGGAACAATGTATGTTTGATGACAAACATGAGATAGCTTCCTCTTATGGCCTTCAAATTTTTCTACATTTAACGTGCACTAATACAACTATCGTGTGAAAATTTGGTAAATTCTAGGGGTCATTTGACCTTTTAAAGACATTTAATTGATTTTCTAGCCATTTAATGACCGTAATTCAAATTTGAACTACATCCATGTGCAACGGCTAACCATAACGGTTTGAAAAATCATTTTTTGTGTACTTGTGTGTGAGTTAAAAATCATCAGACAATGTAAATATCTGGTGTTCAAAAAAGAAAATGTAAAGATCTGGCAAGACAACCGACCCCCACATGATTGTCACTCTATTTCTTGCCTCGAGGTTTGGAAGGTGAGTGGCGAGGCTTATTAATCAGACACTGTTCTGCATTGGAAATCGTCAGCTATTAAGTTCACACACAGATTTTGCTGCGGGAATCGTGTGTAATTCAAACTACAGTACTCGTAAATTCCAGCGACCGGCATGTGTACTTTTCCCGTCGATCTAGATTATGGACGCCAATAAATACTACCTTGCTCACGTCGTCCCGCTTGCATCCTCATCTACATCCTCCCCTTGCTCGCCCTCTCTCTCCCTCTCAAATCTCTGCCATGGCGCCCCCGATCTGCCCACTCGCTGATGAGGAGTCCC
>NC_041392.1:309303918-309312568 GCF_002162155.2 Triticum dicoccoides | reverse complement strand
ATAGGACCTCCCAACTTTGGATTGGTTTTGGGGGCCAGTACAATCTTTGTCTGTGGAAGTTGCTGCCGCCGACTAAGAAATCCAGGCAAGTGGCGTTCAAGAAGGAGATGGCAGAGGAGGAAGCCAGGTACTAGGCGGCCTGTGAAGCCCGTGATGCCGTCTGGAAAAGGGAGGAGGTGGAGCTTTAGGGGCAGGCACGTCGTCGTGTGGAGGAGGTGTACGAACACGCGTACTTCGTGAGGAAGGTCAAAGGCGCTAGGCGCCTCATCGCTGCGTGGAGGTGGGCCGATAAGCTCCAGCGTGCCACCGACGAGGAGCTCCGGTGGGCGCCCAACAAAATGGAAAGATCATTCGCACTCGTCCGCCAACAAGAGGCAGATCAGTACGTCAAGCGCTGCGAGGTGGAGGAGGCGAAGTACTGCCTCCGCGTCGGGAAGACGCTGCGCACCAGGGAGCTGCTAGTGAGGGGCTACCGGAATACTGCCCCCAGGAGGGATTATTAGTTTTAGTATTGTTCGTTTTCAATTTTATGCATTGTACCTAGTAGTTAAGTATCATCACGTATATGTGATGATATTATATATATTATGTGATGACCTAATGAACAATTAATATATATATATATTATGAATTCCATTTTCTATCTGTTTTTGTATACTAATTTGTATCTAGATGTTATTATCCACATATACAGAATGGAAAGTGTATATACACACATTGAAACAGAACATATAAGAATAGAAAACAAAGTACACGCATTGAAATAGAGCAATATTATGATTGCTGTGAATACATAGCGATCCACGTCGAAACGAATCAACAAAATAAAACACGTCCATGAGACCATGACCAGCGGCCCTTGCCTATGGTAGCTCTTGGCCCTGCCTGAACTCGTGCAGGCGTTTGATACGTATCCAACGTATCTACTTTCCCTAACGCTTTTCCTCTTGTTTTGGACTCTAATTTACAGGATTTGAATGAAACTAACCTCGGACTGATGCTGTTTTCAATAGAACTACCATGGTATTGTTTTTGTGCAGAAATAAAAATTCTCGGAATGGAAGGAAACTTTGCGAGGATTTTTTATATCAATAAAGGGAATTTCTGGAGCCAAGATCCACCGAAGGGGGGCACTTGGGTGGGCACAACCCACCAGGGCGCGCCCCGCCCTCATTTCATGCCCAGGTGGGTTGTCCCCACCCGGTGGCCCCGCAGACCTTAACCCTGATACTATAAAATCACATATTCGAAGAAAAAATCAGGGAGAAAGAATTATCGCAATCCACGAGACGGAGACGCCGTCACCTCCTGTTTTTTATCGGGAGGCCAGATCTGGAGTTCGTTTGGGGCTCCGGAGAGGGGGACCTTCGTTCTTTGTCATCACCAACCATTCTCCATCACCAATTCCATGATGCTCCCCACCGGGAGTGAGTAATTCCTTCGTAGGCTCGCTGGTCGGTGAGGAGTTGGATGAGATTCTTCATGTAATCGAGTTAGTTTTGTTAGGGCTTGATCCCTAGTATCCAATGTGTTCTAAGATTGATGTTGTTATGAGTCTGCCATACTTAATTCTTGTCACTTTGGGCCTGGGTGCCATGATTTCAGATCTGAACCGTTTATGTTATCACCATTATATCCATGCTCTAGATCCGATCTTGCAAGTTATAGTCACCTACTATGTGTTATGATCCGGCAACCCCGGAGTGACAATAGTTGGGACCACTCCCGGTGATGACCGTAGTTTGAGGAGTTCATGTATTCAGTATGTGTTAATGCTTTGTTCTGGTTCTCTATTAAAAGGAGGCCTTAATTCCCTTAGTTTCCAATTGGACCCCACTACCATAGGAGGGTAGGGCAAAAGATGGCATGCAAGTTATTTTCGTAAGCACGTATGAGTATTTACGGAATACATGCGTACATTATATTGATGAACTGGAGCTAGAGTCGTATCGCCCTAGGTTATAACTGTCTCATGATGAATATCATCCAACAAGTCACAGATCCAATGCCTACGAATTTATCCTATATTGTCCTTGCTAAGTTACAATTGCAATTGTTACTGTTGCACTTGCTACAAAACTATTGCTATCACTGTTACCATTACTATTACTGTCGTCACTATTAGCCAAACTATCATATTACTTTGCTACTGATCACATTGCTACAGATAATCAATCTCCAGGTGTGGTTGAATTGACAACTCAGCTGCTAATACCTTCAAATATTCTTTGGCTCCCCTTGTGTCGAATCTATAAATTTGGGTTGAATACTCTACCCTCGAAAACTGTTGTGATCCCCTATACTTGGGGGTTATTAAGACCTTTTTCTGGCGTCGTTGCCGGGGAGCATAGCTATATTTGTTGAGTCACTTGGGATTATTGTCAATTTATCACTATGAAGAATCTAAAGGATGCTAAGACTAAGATTTATCCCTCCAAGACGAGGTGGCGTAAGGAACTGCCATCCAGTTCTGCTTTAGATGCACCTTCTGTTATAAGTAAACTTGCAACACCACCACATGCTATTCATCCTGATATGTCGCAAGTTATTGATGATGCTACTTATGTTATGGATGATACTTATGATGATGCTAGTACCTTGCTTGATGATAATGATGTGCCACTTGGTGATTTTCTTGATGAACAAATTGCTAGAGTAATACAACATGATGTTGTTAAATCTGATGATGAGCTTGAAACTGAAACTCTTGAAACACCTGCTACAACTAGCCTTCCTAGATATGAATTGCCTAAGGTACCGGAAGTTATGTTATGAATGAGGAGACAACTAGAGATATTCTTTCTTGTAAGGATAGAGATGATCTAGAGAAATTACTATGCAAGTATAAAGAAAAATCTCTGAATGCTAGAATGAAATATGATCCTATTGCTACTTCACCTATGTTTATTGATGATATTGATTATGAATTCTCTGTCGACCTAGAGTTAATTACTTTGGTTGAATCTGATCCTTTCCATGGTTATGAAACTGAAACTGTTGTGACACATCTTACTAAGTTGAATGACATAGCCACCCTTTTTACTCATGACGAGAAGACTCATTATTACTTTATTCTCAAATTATTTCCGTTCTCATTAAAGGGTGATGCTAAATCTTGCTACAATACTCTTGCTCATGGTTGTGTGCATAGTCCCCAGGATATGATTTATTACTTTTCTGACAAATATTTCCCTGCTCATAAGAAACAAGCTGCTCTACAGGAAATATTAACTTCATGCAAATTAAAGAAGAGAGTCTCCCACAAGCTTGGGGGAGGCTTTGCCAGTTACTTAATGCTTTTCCTGATCATCCTCTTAAGAAAAATGAAATACTTGGTATCTTATATAATGAACTAACTGATGCTTCTAGGGACTTCCTAGATAGTTGTGCTGGTTGTGTTTTCAGGGAACGAACTGTTGGGCAAGCTGAAGAATTATTGAATAACATATTGAAAATTTATGATGATTGGACTCTTCCTGAACCACCGCCTAAACCCACTCCAAAGAAGAGGGGTATATTATATCTCAGTCCTGAAGATATGCAAGAGGCAAAGAAATGCATGAAGGAAAAAGGTATTAAAGCTAAGGATGTTAAAAATTTACCTCCTATCGAAGAAATACATGGGCTTAATACACCACCACCTCCTAAGGTGGTAGAGGTAAATTCTCTTATGAAATTCAATGATAATGACAATCCTCACAATATGCACCCTAGCCAATGCCTTTATGAGTTCGAAAACTATATTAGAAAACAAGATCACTTCAATGCAAATGTTATGAAACAATTGAAATACAATTCTGACATGATTGCTCGCTTGAGTGACTTGTTATTTAGAATCTCAAATGATGTTAGAGGTGTTGGAAAGCATGCTTCTACGGTACAAACCCAGTTAGAACAAGTTGCTAAATCTCAAAGAGAGTTGCTAGATGAAATGAATAATAATATACATGACTTTGTTGTTAGAGTTGCAACTAGAGGAGGTAAAATGACTCAGGAACCACTTAATCCTGAGGGACACCCAAAAAGAATTGAACAGGATTCACAAAGGAACAACCCCACTACACCTAGTCCATATAAAAAGAGAAGGAAAAAGAAAAAGATAGGACTTCACATGCTTCTAGTGAACCTGAAGTAAAAAAACCTCCTGATAATGATAACGAAGTTTCTATCTCTAATGCTGAAACTCAACCTGGTAGTGAACACTCACCCTTTGATAATGAAAAATATAATGATGAGGTTCATGAAAATACTCAACCAAATAGTAAAGAACCAGACAATGATGTTGAGATAGAACCACTAGTTGATCTTGATAACCCACAACCTAAAAATAAAAGATATGATAAAAGAGACTTTGTTGCTAGAAAACACGGTAAATAAAGAGAACCATGGGTTCAAAAAGCTATGCCCTTTCCACCTAAGTCAACTAAAAATAAAGATGATGAAGGATTTGAATGCTTTTCTGAAATGCTGAGGCCAGTCTTTTTGCGTACTTGCTTGACTGAAATGCCTCCTTATGCAAATATAAGAAAGACATCATCAGCAATAATAGAAAAATACTGGAAGCTGAAATCTCCACTATGCTTGCTAATTATACTTTTAAAGATGGAGTACCTAAAAACTTGGATATCCGGGGATACCAACTATACCTTGCTATATCAAAAAGAATTATGTGAAAACAGCTTTATGTGATTTAGGAGCTAGTGTTAGTGTTATGCTTTTCTCTTTATATCAGAGACTTGATTTGAATAAACTCACACCTACTGAAATATCTTCGAAAATCGCTGACAAATCAACGGCCATACCTATCGGTATTTGTGAGGATGTGCCCGTTGTTGTTGTTAATGTTACTATTTTGACTGACTTTGTTATACTTGAGATGCCTGAGGACGACAACATGTCGATTATCCTTGGTAGACCCTTTTTGAATACTACAGGGGATGTTATTGATTGCAATAAAAGCAAGGTCAGATTTCATATCAATGGTAATGAGCATACGGTGCACTTTCCGAAGAAACAATTCCAAGTGAATGGTATTAATTTATCGAAAAATCTCCGACAATCACTATTGGAAGTTTTAAAATACCTCTACCTACTGCCAAAAAGGAATATAAATGCTTATTGTTGGGGACATTCATATCCCCGTTGAGGTAACTTAGTGATTTACGAAAGTTCTTTGGTTTCAGGCTAATCGAAAGTGGTTGTTAATAAGACCTGATCAACCTTATTAATGGATCATTTTTTAGAGGTATGAAGTTGATTAATTTAGTAAGCACTACCTTCTGTCCCTACCTTTTATTTTCTGTTTTTATTAGTTAAATAAAATAAAATGCCGTGTTTTTTCCGTTTTCCAAATTTCCAGTGCAATAAACAAATGACCCAAAAATAAAAGTTCTCAGAATGCCCTATAAATTTAATACGATTTTTTTCTGAATATATTTAAGAATTTTTGGTGCAAATAACATCAGAGGGGAGGTGCACCAGGTTGGCACAACCCACCTGGGCGCGCCAGGACCCCCATGCGCGCCCTGGTGGGTTGTGGTCCCCATGTGGCCCCCCTCACTTATCTCTTTACACCACATCATCACCTACCTCCAGAAAAAAATCCCCATAGCTCTCTCTCCCATGTTCTTGGTCTCAAACCTGCGGATTTCGATCTCTTTGCTCGAACTCTGTTTCCAAAACTGTTTCGGGGGATTGTTGCTTGGTATGTGACTCCACCGTTTGTCCAATCAGTTTTTGTTTCAGTGGTTTATATTTTGAATAATTAGCTACTCTTGGTGCTGTTGTAGATGAGCTTGCATGTTGAATTATTAGAATTCTAAGTAGTTTGAATGTTTGCTATGGCCTCTATGTATCCCTATGAGTAGTTGGTACCATTTTTGTGAAGTTTTGTTGAGAAACTTTTGTGGACTGAAAATTTGAGAATTTTTGTTCATAGGAAAAAACATGAATATATTTAGGAAGTTTGGTTCCAAGAAGAACTCCAAGGGAGTTATTGGGGAGTCGTCTGACAGTGATCTCCACCCTCAGAGGTTGGCAGAAGTATGGCCATGCGAATGGCCGCACACCCAGTTCATGGAAGAGGCTGGAATCCTTCAGGAGTTCGCACAATATGCTGCTAATGCCGGCCTCACCGACTTCATCGCAGCTGAATGTGAACAGTATCATCTCCTCACAAACACCTTTGTTCAAAGTTTTAATTTATTTCCTAGGAATAATCCTCCTGAGGTGTAGTTTAATTTATATGCTGAAACCCGTCAGATACCACTTACTGAATTTTGTAACATATGCATGATCCCTTCTGACGGGAGTTTAGTTGAGCCAAGGCCGGCAGATTTTGAGGCCTTTTATCGTACTTTGACAGTGGGGGATGAGAGAGGGGTGTCGGCCGTCACTGCCACTAGCATACACTTTCCTGACGTGCATTACTTTTCTTTATTTGTTTCTAAGTGTTTGCTTGCTAGAGAAAAAGTAGGTGCACTCAGCGCACCAGACTTTGTTGTTTTACGTCATGCACTAGAAGGCGACAACACTTATAGCTTGGGAGCTATTGTGGCACGTCGCCTCCACGTTAATAAGTCCAAGGGTAAAATACGTGGTGGGATTTTCGCGACTCGTTTGGTGACTCACTTTAATGTTGAGATACGCCTTCATGATTACCCTCTGACCATGGTTTACCTAGATCGCGCTGCCATGGATCACCACTATTTTACTGATATCGAATCTCCTAACATTTCTGTTCCATATAACCTGGTTTTTAGTGTGAAAACTCATGATATTATTCCATTGCCTGCTCCTGCTTTGTTTGATCCTGTTGCCAGGGGCGGATATTGGATTATGCCTGTGGACATCATCGCCTACCGGAACGATCAGGCTGCAGTAGAGGAGGAGCCTCAGCAGTGGGATCAATGGATGCCCGCTCCTCGGCACCCTGACTACTATCCAGACTACTGATCGATTACCAAGCTAGGCCAAAAGCCTAAGCTTGGGGGAGTACGTGTTTCTCACCGACATTACATTCATGTTCACACATCTCATTCTAGTTGTTGGTGTTCACACTTTTTCATTGTATCATCCATGCTTAATTTTGTTTTCTTGCTTTCTTCTTGTGTGTTTGAAAAACCTTAGAAAAACCAAAAAAATATTTGTAGTTAGTTTACTTTCTATGCATTCTTAGTTGTAGTACTAAAAAGAAAACCTAAAAAGATTTCCGTGTTCTTCTTTTGCTTGTTGGGAGCTTTCCCGTGTAAATAGTTTTTCTCATCTTTGCATTCCCTTTTATTTACTTGTTCAAGAAAACCAAAAACTCCAAAAATATTTCAGTGTGTTTCTCTAAACTTCTTTTTATTTTGTTCGAGTCTTACCGAGGAGAAGACCATGATGAAAATGTTGAGTGGTTCTCACTTGAATAATGGTTGATCTAATAAAGAGCCCATTTTACCTTGTTTTCTCTTGTTGAATAAAATGTTTGCAGATTCCAGCTTAGTCCAAGGAACTCTTGCACTATTATTATTTTCACATCGTTAGGTCGTGCAAGTGAAAGGCAATAATGACGATATTTGATGAACTGGCCGTGGCAGAGAGAAATGGGTATGAACTCGACTTGTTCTGTTTTTGTAAATATGTTTAACCTAGTATCCATGATTCAACCCATTATGATTAAACATGTTCGCAATGACAATTAGAGATTATAGTTTCTCATTCCATGCATAAGTAGCTGGGAGTGGATAATGATTTATCTTGGATATCAACATTGCGTTAAAATGATTGTGATGTAGTATGATGATCTGGTATCTTCCTCTCAATGTTCGAGTGGCTTGACTTGGCACATGTTCATGCATGTAGTTGAATCAAAACCAACATAGCCTCTATGATATTTATGTTCATGGTGTTCATATCCTACTCATGCTAGTCCAATGTTACTTATGCATAATACATGTTCATGACCGTTGTTGCTCTCCAGCTGGCCGCTTCTCAATCTAATTGCTAGCCTTCACCTGTACTAAGTGGGAATTCTGCTTGTACATCAAAAACATTAAACCCAAGTTATTCCAGATGAGTCCATCATACCTACCTATATGTGGTATTACCCTGCCATCCTAAGTAAATTTGCATGTGCCACCTCTAAAAACTTTTAATAAATATCCTTTTTGTGTGCCTGGATCGTTCATGGAACGACAGGAGGTGGTCGGTATCTTCCATGCCAAGCGGGTTATTCTTAGGTGGAGTGTTTATTCACTCACCATCACACGAGAAAAAGGGCGGTAATAGGGATGCCCAGTCCCAAATTGCAAACAGCAAAAGCTTACAAATAATCAAACAAAAACTCCCAACGGAGTCAAAACCTTTACTTTTATCGCTTGGGAACCGCCACTAGCGTGCTTAGCATGGAAGATATTGATAACTGATGGTCGTGAAGTAAAAAAGAAAGGTGCATGTCTCAAAATATCATTTACCTCTGTTTTAAAACTTGAGCTTTGACACCTCTGCAAATCACTGCTTCCCTCTGCGAAGGGATTGTCTATTTACTTTTATGTTGTGTCATCACCTTCTAAAATAAGCGCCAGAACCTGAGAGCATTGCTGTCATGCTGATGCATTGTGTGTAGCTAATGTTGGGTGCATCATGACTGGATCTTTTCTACCATGAA
>NC_041392.1:309225187-309303690 GCF_002162155.2 Triticum dicoccoides | reverse complement strand
TGTTTTGACAACGTGTTGCTGTTTGAGATGTCTTATTACTGCTCGCTAGTTGATTATGTTATTGATATGAGTTAATATAATTTTTAAGAGTTATTGTCGGCATGGTTAGTTATAATGTTGGCTGAAAACCTGGGTGCTGTTTAAGCTTATTTATGCAAACAAGAGCAAACGAGTTCATAATAGTTTTTCTTTTTCACTTTCAGTTTATCAACTGAATTGCTCGAGGACAAACAAAGGTTTAAGCTTGGGGGAGTTGATACACCTCCAATGTATCTACTTTTCCTAACGCTTTTCCTCTTGTTTTGGATTCTAATTTGCATGATTTGAATGAAACTAACCCCGGACTGACGATGTTTTCAGCAGAACTACCATGGTGTTGTTTTTGTGCAGAAATAAAAGTTCTCGGAATGGAACGAAACTCTGCGAGGATTTTCTATATCAATAAAGGGAGTTTATGGAGCCAAGATCCACCGGAGGGGGGCACTGATGTCGCTTCAAGCTATGTTGGTATTTACCCAAAGAGGAAGGGATGATGCAGCACATCGGTGGTAGGTATTTCCCTCAGGTATGAAACCAAGGTTATCAAACCAGTAGGAGAACCAAGCAACACAACATAAACAGCCCCTGCACACAAATAACAAATACTCACAACCCGACGTGTTAAAGGGATTGTCAGTCCCTTTTGGGTAACGGTGCCAGAAATTGGCGCATGGACGAGAGAAAATTGTAATAGATTGAATAAATAGATCACAAATAAAATAAAGTGCAGCAAAGTATACGTTGGTATTTACCCAAAGAGGAAGGGATGATGCAGCACATCGGTGGTAGGTATTTCCCTCAGGTATGAAACCAAGGTTATCGAACCAGTAGGAGAACCAAGCACCACAAAATAAACAGCCCCTGCACACAAATAACAAATACTCACAACCCGACGTGTTAAAGGGGTTGTCAGTCCCTTTTGGGTAACGGTGCCAGAAATTGGTGCGTGGACGAGAGAAAGTTGTAATAGATTGAATAAATAGATCAGAAATAAAATAAAGTGTAGCAAAGTATTTTTGTATTATTAATAAATCTGAAAATAAAAGCAAAGGAAAAGTAGATCGCAAAGGAAAATAATATGAGAAAGAGACCTGGGGCCATAGCTTTCACTAGTGGCTTCTCTCGAGAAAAATAGCAAACGGTGGGTGAACAAATTACTGTTGGGCAATTGATAGAACTTCAAATACTCATGACGATATCCAGGCAATGTTCATTACATAGGCATCACATCCAAGATTAGTAGACCGACTGATGCCTGCATCTACTAATATTACTCAACACATCAACCGCTATCCAGCATGCATCTAGTGTATTAAGTTCATGGAGAAATGGAGTAATGCAATAAGAACAATGACTGATGTAGACAAGATCTATCTATGTAGAGATAGATCCCATCATTTTATCCTTAGTAGAAACGATACATACGTGTCGGTTCCCCTTCTGTCACTGGGATCAAGCACCGTCAGATTGAACCCACTACAAAGCACCTCTTCCCATTGCAAGATAAATAGATCAAGTTGGCCAAAGAAAACCCAAATATAGGAGAAGAAATACGAGGCTATAAGAAATCATGCATAAAAGAGACCAAAGAAACTGAAATATTTCATGGATTTAAAAAGATAGATCTCATCATAAACTCAAAGTTCATCGATCCCAACAAACACACCACAAAAGGAGTTACATCATATGGATCTCCAAGAGACCATTGTGTTGAGAATCAAGAGAGAGAAAGCCATCTAGCTACTAACTACGGACCTGAAGGTCTACAAAGAACTACTCACACATCATCGGAGAGTCACCAATGGAGGTGGTGGACCCCATTCGAGATGGTGTCTAGATTGGATCTGGTGGTTCTAGACTCTGCGGCGGCTGGATGAATATTTCGTTGACTCCCCTAGGGTTTCTGGAATATTGGGGTATTTATAGAGCAAAGAGGCAGTCCGGGGGCACCCGAGGTGGGCACAACCCACCAGGGCGCGCCTCAGCCACCTAGCGCGCCCTGGTGGGTTGTGCTCTCCTCGGAGCACCCCCCTCCCCGAGGCGCAGCCAGGGCCCATTATGTTCCTTCTGGTCCATAAGAAATCTCCGTAAAGTTTCGTGGCATTTGGACTCCGTTCGATATTGATTTTATGTGATGTAAAAAACATGGAAAAAACATCAACTGACACTTGCACTATGTCAATAGGTTAGTACCAAAAATGATGTAAAATAACTATAAAATGATTATAAAACATCCAAGATTGATAATATAACAGCATGGAACATTAACAAATTATAGATACGTTGGAGACGTATTAGCATCCCCAAGCTTAACTCCTACTCGTCCTCGAGTCGGGAAGTGATAAAAACAGAATTTTTGATGTGGAATGCTGCCTAACATGTCATATCATATTCTTTCTTTATAGCATGGACATTTGGACTTTTATATTGTTCAAAGCAATAGTCTAGTTTTGACATGATAATTTAAATACTCAAGCATATCAACAAGCAACCATGTCTTTCAAAATATCAACGCTAAAATAAGTTATCCCTAGCTCATCATGCTCAATCATTGATCCATTCATGAAACACACTCACATATTAGCTACACCCAATACTCAAGTACGATCATATTGCCTCCTAGTTGGTGCTTTTATAACCAAATATGGAGACTCAAATTCAAAATAAAAATTGCATAAAGTAAAATAAGGGCCCTTCACAAAGGGAAGTGGGGATTTGTAGCGGTGCCAGAGCTCAAAGCGAAAAACTTAGAGATAAAAATATTTTGGGAGGTGTATCCATCCCACCAACGAAAATGACTAAGAGTTCCTAATACTTTCCATGCTTAGATAGATCATAGGTGGTTCCCAAACAGAAAATAAAGTTTATTCCTTTTTCCACCATACTTTCACTTTCCATGGCTAACCGTATCCATGGGTGCCTTCCATACCAACACTTTCCAAGGAATTTATTATTTGATAACATAAAGTAAATTCATTTTTTTCATTTCGGGACTAGGCATCCCTAATACCTTTGCCTTACTCTCGTGCAATGACAAGTGAATAAACACTCATCGTGCGAATAACACATCTAGCATGGAAAAAATTAGCCACCCCTCACCTCTCCGCGAGCGAAATAGACACACAAAAGAGAAGTTTATTTCGAAAATTAGATGGTACATGCGAATTTGCTTAGAATGGCAAAAGAATACCGCATATAGGTAGATATAGTGGAGTCATGTGGCAAAACTGGTTTAAAGGTTTTTGGATGCACAAGTAGTGATCATACTTAGTGCAAAATGAAGGCTAGCAAAAGATTGAGAAGCGACCAACCAAGAAGCGAATAATCTCATAAGCGAGCATTAAGCATAATTAACACCGAATAATGCACCACAAGTAGGATATAATTTCATTGCATAATTATTGACTTTCATGCTTGCATAGGAAATCACATACCTTAACACCAATATTCTTACTAAAGCATAATTACTCATCAAGATGACTCACATATCACATCATCATATCTCAAACTATTACTAAGAATCAAGTTTATTTTGTCCAATGATCTTCATGAAAGCTTTTGTTATATCCTTCTTGGATATCTATCACTTTGGCACTAATTTTCATATGTTGCTTTTCATAAGCTCAAACAAATATAAGTGAAGATCATGAGCATAATATTTCTTTCTCTCAAATTAATTTAAGTGAAGCAAGAGAGAATTTCTTAAAAAAATACTAACTCTCAAATAGATCTAAGTGAAGCAAGAGAGCATTTCTTCAAAAATACTAAAGCACACCGTACTCAAAAAGATATAAGTGAAGCACTAGACCAAGTCCATAGCTCATAAAATTTTAAGTGAAGCATAGAGAGAAATTCTAACAAGTCATGACATAATTTTGGCTCTCTCAAATAAGTGTGTCCAGCAAGGGATCAAGACTTAAAACACAAAATAAAACAAGGAAAGACTCATATCATACAAGACGCTCCAAACAAGACACATAGTATGTGACGAATAAAAATATAGCTTCGAGTAAAATACCGATGGTCATTAGAAGAAAGAGGGGTTGCCACTTGGGGCATCCCCAAGCTTAGTTCGTTGCTCATTTTTGGATAATAGCTTGGGATTCCAAGGAATCCCCAATCTTAGGCTCTTCTACTCCTTATTCCTTCATCCGTCGTAAGATAACCCAAAACATGAAAACTTCAGTCACACAAAACTCAACAAAACCTTCATGAGATCCGTTAGTATAAGAATAATAAATCACTACTATAAGTGTTGTATCAAACCAATTCATATTTTTGTTCTTGCATTATATCTACTGTATTCCAACTTCCCTATGGCAAAAACTCATCAAATAAAACCATAGAGCCATCAAAATAAGCACACAACGCAAAGAAAACAGAATTTGTCAAAACAGAACAATCTGTAGCAATCGAACTATTCTGGATACTTCTGTAACTCCAAATATTCTAAAAAATTAGGATGACATGAGAAATTTGTATATTGACCTACTGCCAGTGGAATGTGTATTTTATAGCTCTCTGGTTAAAATGAAAATTATTTTTGCGATCACAAAAGTTTCTGTTTTTCAGCAAGATCAAACAACTATCACCCAAGAAGATCCTAAAGGCTTTACTTGGCACAAACACTAATTAAAACATAAAAACACAATCATAAGAGTAACATAATTGAGCTAGCACTCAAAAATAGGAAGCAAAAAAGAAAAACTAAATTTTATTCATTGGGTTGCCTCCCAACAAGCGCGTGCTAAAAAGGATTGCTTTATAAAAGCATGTTCTTCTAGTTTTCACGATAATAAGGATGAAGATCTAAAAGTGATTGATATGTATCCTATTAAATATTTGTTTTGCAATATGAATATTGATAATGATGGGACTGGAGATGAGTCAACTTTAGCTAAAAGGCGTCCCAATTATTCGGAGTTTTTAGATCTTGATGAAAAAATTGGTAAAAGTGGGATTGAAGAGGTCAAGACTTTACATAGAAATGAACCCACTATTTTGGATTTCAAGGAATTTAATTATGATAATTCCTCTTTGATAGATTGTATTTCCTTGTTGCAAGCCGTGCTAAATTCTCCTCATGCTTATGATCAAAATAAAGCTTTTACCAAACATATCGTTGATGCCTTAATGCAATCCTATGAAGAAAAGCTTGAATTAGAAGTTTCTATCCCTAGAAAACTTTATGATGAGTGGGAACCTACTATTAAAATTAAAATTAGAGGTCATGAATGCTATGCTTTATGTGATTTGGGTGCTAGTGTTTCCACGATTCCAAAAACTTTGTGTGATGTGTTAGGGTTCCGTGAATTTGATGATTGTTCTTTAAATTTGCATCTTGCATATTCCACTATTAAGAAACCTATGGGAAGGATTAATGATGTTCTTATTGTTGAAAACAGGAATTATGTGCCCTTAGATTTCGTTGTTCTTGATATAGATTGCAATCCTACATGTCCTATTGTTCTTGGTAGACCTTTCCTTAGAACGATTGGTGCAATTATTCATATGAAAGAAGGAAATATTAGATTCCAATTTCCGTTAAGGAAAGGCATGGAACACTTTCCTAGGAAGAAAATTAAATTACCTTATGAATCTATTATGAGAGCCACTTATGGATTGCATACCAAAGACGACAATACCTAGATCTATTCTTGTTTTTATGCCTAGCTAGGGGCGTTAAACGATAGCGCTTGTTGGGAGGCAAACCAATTTTATTTTTGTTTCTTGTTTTTTTCCTGTTTAGTAATAAATAATTCATATAGCTTCTGTTTATACATGGTTTTATGTTTTTAATTAGTGTTTGTGCCAAGTAGAACATTTGGGAACACTTGGGGGAAGTCTTTGTGATCTTGCTGTAAAAAATAGAAACTTTAGCGCTCACGAAATTTGCCGCCATATTTTACTGGAGAGTGCGATTTGGCTGATTATTTTTGCAGATGATTAATAGACAAATTCTTCACGTCCACCAATTTATTTCAGAATTATTGGGGTTACATAAGTATTATAAACCTACAGATTACTACAGAGTGTTCTGTTGTTGACAGATTCTATTTTTCGTGTGTTGTTTGCTTATTTTGATGAATCTACGGCTAGTATCGGGGGGTATGAACCATAGAGAAGTTGGAATACAGTAGGTTTAACACCAATATAAATAAAAAATGAGTTCATTACAGTACCTTGAAGTGGTGGTTTGTTTTCTTATACTAACGAAGCTCATGAGATTTTTTGTTGAGTATTGTGTTGTGAAGTTTTCAAGTTTTGGGTAAAGATTTGATGGATTTTGGAATAAGGAGTGGCAAGAGCCTAAGCTTGAGGATGACCAAGGCACCCCAACGTAAAATTCAAGGAGAACCAAAACCCTAAGCTTGGGGATGCCCCGGAAGTCATCCCCTCTTTCATCTTCGTCCATCGGTAACTTTACTTGAGGCTATATTTTTATTCACCACATGATATGTGTTTTGCTTGGAGCATCTTGTATGATTTGAGTCTTTGCTTTTTAGTTTACCACAATCATCCTAGCTGTACACACCTTTTGGAGAGACACACATGAAATGGAATTTATTAGAATACTCTATGTGCTTCACTTACATCCTTTGAGCTAGATAATTTTGCTCTAGTGCTTCTCTTATATCTTTAAAAGCATGGTGGTGGTTTTATTTTATAGAAATTATTGATCTCTGATTCTTCCCTTATATTATTTTGAGAGTCTTTTAGAACAGCATGGTAATTTGATTTGGCTATAAAATTAGTCCTAATATTATAGTCATCCAAGATGGGTATAATAAAAACTTTGATAAAAAGTGCATTGAATATTATGAGAAGTTCGATACTTGATGATTGTTTCGAGATATGAAGATGGTGGTATTAGAGTCATGCTAGTTAAGTAGTTGTGAATTTGAGAAATACTTGTTCCAAAGTTTGTGATTCCCGTAGCATGCACGTATGGTGAACCGTTATGTGATGAAGGTGGAGCATGATTTATTTATTGATTGTCTTCCTTATGAGTGGCTCTCGGGGACAAGCGATGGTCTTTTCCTACCAATCTATCCCCCTAGAGCATGCACGTAGTACTTCGTTTCGATAACTAATAGATTTTTGCAATAAGTATGTGAGTTCTTTATGACTAATGTTGAGTCCATGGATTATACGCACTCTCACCCTTCCACCATTTATAGCCTCTCTAGTACCACGCAACTTTCTCCGGTACCATACACCCACCATATACCTTCCTCAAAACAGCCACCGTAGCTACCTATTATGGCATTTCCATAGCCATTCCGAGACATATTGCCATGCAACTTACCATCGTTCCATTTATTATGACACGTTACATCATTGTCATATTGCTTTGCATGATCATGTAGTTGACATCGTATTTGTGGCAAAGCAACCTTTATAATTATTTCATACATGTCACTCTTGATTCATTGCATATCTTGGTACACCGCCGGAGGCATTCACATAGAGTCATATTTTTTTCTAGTATCGAGTTGTAATTTTTGAGTTGTAAGTAAATAAAAGTGATCATCATTATTAGAGCATTGTCCCAAGTGAGGAAAGGATAATGGAGACTATGATTCCCCCACAAGTCGGGATGAGACTCCGGGCGGAAAAAAAGGCCATAAAAAAGGGAGGAAAGGCTCAAATAAAAAATGAGAGAAAAAGAGAGAAGGGACAATCTTACTATCCTTTTACCACACTTGTACTTCAAAGTAGCACCATGATCTTCATGATAGAGAGTCTCCTATGTTGTCACTTTCATATACTAGTGGGAATTTTACATTATAGAACTTGGCTTTTATATTCCAATGATGGGCTTCCACAAAATGCCCTAGGTCTTTGTGAGCAAGCGAGTTGGATGCACACCCACTTAGTTTCTTTTGTTGAGCTTTCATACAGTTATAGCTCTGGTGCATCCATTGCATGGCAATCTCTACTCACTCACATTGATATCTATTGATGGGCATCTCCATAGCCCGTTGATACGCCTAGTTGATGTTAGACTATCTTCTCCTTTTTGTCTTCTCCACAGCCACCATTCTATTCCACCTATAGTGCTATATCCATGGCTCACGCTCATGTATTGCGTGAAGATTGAACAAGTTTGAGAACGTCAAAAGTATGAAACAATTGCTTGGATTGTCATTGGGGTTGTGCATGATTTAAATACTTTGTGTGATGAAGATAGAGCATAGCCAGACTATATGGTTTTGTAGGGATAACATTCTTTGGCCATGTTATTTTGAGAAGACATGATTACTTTGTTAGTATGCTTGAAGTATTATTATTTTTATGTCAATATTAAACTTTTATCTTGAACCTTTCAGATCTGAACATTCATGCCACAATAAAGAAAATTACATTGATAATTATGCTAGGTAGCATTCCACATCAAAAATTCTGTTTTTATCATTTACCTACTTGAGGACGAGAAGGTATTAAGCTTGGGGATGCTTGATACGTCTCCAACGTATCTATAATTTTTGATTGTTCCATGCTATTATATTATCTGTTTTGGATGTTTAATGGGCTTTAATATACCTTTTTATATTATTTTTGGACTAACCTACTAACCAAAGGCCCAGTGCAAATTGCTATTTTTTTTTGCCTATTTCAGTGTTTCGCAGAAAAGGAATATCAAACAGAATCCAAACAGATTGAAACCTTCGGGAGAGTTATTTTTGGAAAAAACAAAATCCAGGAGACTTGGAGTGGACGTCAAGGAAGCAACAAGGCAGCCACGAGGTAGGAGGGCGTGCCCAGGGGGTAGGCACGCCCCCCACCCTCGTCGCTCCGCTGACCTACTTCTTTCGCCTTTCTATACTCATATACCCCGAAAACATCCGAGAGCACCACGAAACCCTATTTCCACCGCCGCAACCTTCTGTACCCGTGAGGTCCCATCTTGGGGCCATTTCCGGTGCTCCACTGGAGGGGGAATCAATCACGGAGGGATTCTACATCAACACCATAGCCTCTCCGATGATGTGTGAGTAGTTTACCACAGACCTTCGGGTCCATAGTTATTAGCTAGATGGCTTCTTCTCTCTCTTTGGATCTCAATACAAAGTTCTCCTCGATTCTCTTGGAGATCTATTCGATGTAATTCTTTTTGCGGTGTGTTTGTCGAGATCCAATGAATTGTGGGTTTATGATAAAGATTATTTATGAACAATATTTGATTCTTCTTTGAATTCTTTTATGCATGATTTAATATCTTTGCAAGTCTCTTCGAATTATCAGTTTGGTTTGGCCTACTAGATTGATCTTTCTTGCAATGGGAGAAGTGCTTAGATTTGGGTTCAATCTTGTGGTGTCCTTTCCCAGTGACAGTAGGGGCAGCAAGGCACGTATTGTATTGTTGCCATCGAGGACAAAAAGACGGGGTTTATATCATATTGCTTTAGTTTATCCCTCTACATCATGTCATCTTGCCTAATGCGTTACTCTGTTCTTATGAACTTAGATGCATGCTGGATAGCGGTCGATGTGTGGAGTAATAGTAGTAGATGCAGAATCGTTTCGGTCTACTTGTCGCGTACGTGATGCCTATATACGTGATCATGCCTAGATATTCTCATAATTATGCGCTTTTCTATCAATTGCTTGACAGTAATTTGTTCACCCACCGTAGAATTTGCTATCTTGAGAGAAGCCACTAGTGAAACCTATGGCCCCCGGGTCTATCTTCCATCATATTATTTTCCTATCCACTTGCTATTTCTATCATTGTTTATTTTTCAATCTTTATTTTCCAATCTATAAAATAAAAATACCAAAAATATGTATCTTATTATCTCTATCAGATCTCACTTTCGTAAGTGACCGTGAATGGATTGACAACCCCTTTATCGTGTTGGTTGCGAGGTTCTTGTTTATTTGTGCAGGTACTAGGGACATGCGTGTTACCTCCTACTGGATTAATACCTTGGTTCTCAAAAACTGAGGGAAATACTTATGCTACTTTGCTGCATCACCCTTTCCTCTTGAAGGGAAAACCAACGCATGCTCAAGAGGTAGCAAGAAGGATTTATGGTGTCGTTGCTGGGGAGGTTGCACCAAGTCAAGTCAAGATTTGATCTCCTGTCAACGAGCCATTTCTGGCGCCGTTGCCGGGGAGATCTACGCATAAGTCAAGACATACCAAGTACCCATCACAAACTCTTATCCCTCGCATTACATTATTTGCCATTTGCCTCTCATTTTCCTCTCCCCCACATCACCCTTGCCATTTTATTCGCGCTCTTTCCAATTCGCCTCTTTTTGCTTGCTTCTTGTGTGCTTGTTTGTTGGATTGTTTGTCACGATGGCTCAAGAAAATACTAAATTGTGTGATTTTTCCAGCACCAACAACAATGATTTTCTTAGCATTCCGATTGCTCCTCTTACCGATGCTAAATCTTGTGAAATTAATACTGCTTTGCTGAACCTTGTTATGAAAGATCCGTTTTCTGGCCTTCCTAGTGAAGATGACGCTACCCATCTAAACAGCTTTGTTGATTTATGTGATATGCAAAAGAAGAAAGATGTGGATAATGATATAGTTAAATTGAAGCTATTTCCGTTTTCGCTTAGAGATCGTGCTAAAACTTGGTTTTCATCTTTGCCTAAAAATAGTATTGATTCATGGAATAAGTGCAAAGATGCTTTTATCTCTAAGTATTTTCCTCACGCTAAGATCATCTCTCTTAGAAATGGTATTATGAATTTTAAGCAACTTGATCATGAGCATGTTTCACAAGCTTGGGAGAGGATGAAATTAATGATATGTAATTGCCCTACACATGGATTAAACTTATGGATAATCATACAAAAATTTTATGCTGGATTGAATTTTGCTTCTAGAAATCTTTTAGATTCGGCCGCGGAAGGCACTTTTATGTAAATCACTTTAGGATAAGCTACTAACTCTTAGATAATATTATGGTTAATTATTCTCAATGGCACACCGAAAGATCTACTAGTAAAAAGGTTCATGCGATAGAAGAGATTAATGTTTTGAGTGGAAAGATGGATGAACTTATGAAATTGTTTGCTAATAAGAGTGTTTCTTCTGATCCTAATAATATGCCTTTGTCTAATTTGATTGAGAATAATAATGAATCTATGGATGTGAATCTTGTTGATAGGAACAATTTTGGTAACAACGCGTATAGAGGAAACTTTAATCCTAGGCCATTTCCTAGTAATTCCTCTAATAATTATGGTAATTCCTACAACGACTCTTATGGAAATTTTAATAAGATGCCCTCTGATTTTGAGACTAGTGTTAAAGAATTTATGATTTCGCAAAAGAATTTGAATGCTTTGCTTGAAGAAAAATTGCCTAAGATTGGTGAGTTGGCTAGGAACATGGATAGAATTTCTCTTGATGTTGATTCTTTGAAACTTAGATCTATTCCACCTAAGCATGATATCAATGAGTCTCTCAAATCTACGAGAATTTCCATTGACGAGTGCAAAGAAATAACCACTAGGATGCGTGCTAAAAAGGATTGCTTTTTAAAAGCGTGTTCTTCTAGTTTTCATGATAATAAGGATGAAGATCTAAAAGTGATTGATGTGTCTCCTATTAAATCTTTATTTTGCAATATGAATCTTGATAATGATGGGACTGGAGATGAGTCAACTTTAGCTAAAAGGCATCCCAATTATTCGGAGTTTTTAGATCTTGATGAAAAAATTGGTAAAAGTGGGATTGAAGAGGTCAAGACTTTACATAGAAATGAACCCACTATTTTGGATTTCAAGGAATTTAATTATGATAATTCCTCTTTGATAGATTGTATTTCCTTGTTGCAAGCCGTGCTAAATTCTCCTCATGCTTATGATCAAAATAAAGCTTTTACCAAACATATCGTTGATGCCTTAATGCAATCCTATGAAGAAAAGCTTGAATTAGAAGTTTCTATCCCTAGAAAACTTTATGATGAGTGGGAACCTACTATTAAAATTAAAATTAGAGGTCATGAATGCTATGCTTTATGTGATTTGGGTGCTAGTGTTTCCACGATTCCAAAAACTTTGTGTGATGTGTTAGGGTTCCGTGAATTTGATGAATGTTCTTTAAATTTGCATCTTGCATATTCCACTATTAAGAAACCTATGGGAAGGATTAATGATGTTCTTATTGTTGAAAACAGGAATTATGTGCCCGTAGATTTCGTTGTTCTTGATATAGATTGCAATCCTACATGTCCTATTGTTCTTGGTAGACCTTTCCTTAGAACGATTGGTGCAATTATTGATATGAAAGAAGGAAATATTAGATTCCAATTTCCGTTAAGGAAAGGCATGGAACACTTTCCTAGGAAGAAAATTAAATTACCTTATGAATCTATTATGAGAGCCACTATGGATTGCATACCAAAGATGACAATACCTAGATCTATTCTTGTTTTTATGCCTAGCTAGGGGCGTTAAACGATAGCACTTGTTGGGAGGCAACCCAATTTTATTTTTGTTTCTTGTTTTCTGTTCCTGTTTAGTAATAAATAATTCATATAGCTTCTGTTTATATGTGGTTTTATGTTTTTAATTAGTGTTTGTGCCAAGTAGAACCTTTGGGAAGACTTGGGGGAAGTCTTTGCGATCTTGCTGTAAAAAACAGAAACTTTAGCGCTCACGAGATTTGCCGCCATGTTTTACTGGAGAGAGCGATTTGGTTGATTCTTTTTGCAGATGATTAATAGGAAAATTCTTCACGTCGACCAGTTTATTTCAGAATTATTGTGGTTACATAAGTATTCTAAACCTACAGATTACTACAGACTGTTATGTTTTTGACAGATTCTGTTTTTCGTGTATTGTTTGCTTATTTTGATGAATCTACGGCTAGTATCGGGGGGTATGAACCATAGAGAAGTTGGAATACAGTAGGTTTAACACCAATATAAATAAAGAATGAGTTCATTACAGTACCTTGAAATGGTGGTTTGTTTTCTTATACTAACGGAGCTCATGAGATTTTCTGTTGAGTTTTGTGTTGTGAAGTTTAAGTTTTGGGTAAAGATTTGATGGATTTTGGAATAAGGAGTGGAAAGAGCCTAAGCTTGGGTATCCCCAAGGCAACCCAAGGTAAAATTCAAGGACAACCAAACGCCTAAGCTTGGGAATGCCCCGGAAGGCATCCTCTCTTTCGTCTTCGTCCATCGGTAACTTTACTTGAGGCTATATTTTTATGCACCACATGATATGTGTTTTGCTTGGAGCGCCTTGTATGATTTGAGTCTTTGCCTTTTAGTTTACCACAATCATCCTTGCTGTACACACCTTTTGGAGAGACACACATGAATTGGAATTTATTAGAATACTCTATGTGCTTCACTTACATCTTTTGAGCTAGATAATTTTGCTCTAGTGCTTCACTTATATCTTTAAGAGCACGGTGGTGGTTTTATTTTATAGAAATTATTGATCTCTCATGATTCACTTATATTATTTTGATAGTCTTTTAGAACAGCATGGTAATTTACTTTGGCTATAAAATTAGTCCTAATATGATAGGCATCCAAGATGCGTATAATAAGAACGTTCATAAAAAGTGCATTGAATACTATGAGAAGTTTGATACTTGATGATTGTTTTGAGATATGAAGATGGTGATATTAGATTCATGCTAATTGAGTAGTTCTGAATTTGAGAAATACTTGTTTTAAAGTTTGTGATTCCCGTAGCATGCACATATGGTGAACCGTTATGTGATGAAGTCGGAGCATGATTTATTTATTGATTGTGTCGGTGTACTAGAATAGGGGTACCCTAGTACCCCGAACTTGTGCACGGGCAGTTGCAGCACCCCGCGGCAAGGCTTGCCGGGCGAACGCCAAGATCCTCCAAGGTTCCCTTGGAGCCATTCAAGAACAAAGTGTTTAGGCTCAGGAGACAAGGCCCCGGCAAGAGGAGCTTGCCGGGAAGGCCAACCGAGGCACTCCAAAGAACTTGCCGCGACGCGCCACGCGCTCCGGCAAGGCAACAAGGCCCCGGCAAGAGGAGCTTGCCAGGAAGACCAAACAAGGTACCTCGAGGCCCGGTGAGCGACAAGCTTCCGGACCCGACAAGATAACAACAGCGGCAAGGCGCTTGCCGCGGCAGGCGGCCACTCTGTGCCCACGCTCCAGCGCATCCGCCAACGTGTCGCTCTGGGGGCCTCTCCAGGCACGCGTGGCGGGAGGCTGTGCAGCCAGCGGTGCGCAGTGGCATGCGAAGCTGACAAGATCGCCGTCGTGGCGAACGGTGGCGCCCCTAACGGTCCTTTTCTGCACTGTTTGGGCGACTTAGACGGGCCTTTAATGCCCTTGTCCCCTGCCGTCAGGGTTAGGTAGGGTGCACTGTACAAGTAACTGTACCAACCACCTCACTTTTTACATTTGTACCCTTCTCTGCGTTGCCACCTGTCGGTGACCCCTTTAGCGTATAAAAGGAGGCCCATGCGCAACGTAGAGGGGGTTCGGTTCGTTTCGACTCACTCGTAACCCAGAAAGACACTACGCTCTCTCTAGAGCAAGAACAGAATAGAACCAGACAAGCAGTAGTAGGAGTGTTATCTCTCCGGAGAGCTCCGAAGCTGGGTAAACTGCTCGTGTGCTTCGCCTCGAACTGCTCTTCGTGCGACCTCCGCCCCCCGCCGAACCGAAAGGGGCCCGGTCCACCGGCCCCATAGGTGTTCGAGGATCAGTTTCCCCGACATCTTTGGCGCGCCAGGTAGGGGGCGTCGAGATTGTGTGAACCTGATCCGGCGTTCACATGAGCTAGATCTTCATTCCCTTCATCAACATGCCACCGAAGAAGAAGACTTCGGCGGCAGCCGCTCCGTCCACGTCACTTCCGCCACCGTTGGAGCAAATGGGTGGTGGAATGGACGCTGGCGGAAGAATGGACGTTGACGAGGAAGCTCATGATGCCTCCAGGTCCAAAGACAAGGCTGCACAAACCTCGGCGACTGTACATGTTCCGCGCCACTCTCAGGAGGCGCAAGATCAACAGTGTCATGGCACTCGCAGTGCCATACGCGTGATAGGCCAAGACCAAGCTGGTGGATCTCGGGGCGCTCAAGACCAGCATGCACGCCAGCATGTTGGCACGAGCGGGGCACGGTCGCCTGGACGGGATACTGCTCCTTCTAACATAGTTAGAAGTTCGAGCATGTCCCGCTCCTCGCGCCATCCGCCACTGCCACCCACCACTCCAGCAGAAGCTTTGGCGCGAGCTCAACTTCTCTTAGATTACCCTCCGACGTCGGACAAGATCGACGAATGGAGGGCCACGATTCAGAGTCTCATCGGCTACGCCAACGGCGACACTCCATGGCGGCCGAGCGCGTCGCCGCCGCGGCAGAGTTGCCGGGCGCGAGCCGGTGGCAACGAAACGGGTGGAGGTGCAACTACCATGCAATCACCGCCCCGAAGGCCAAGATCGCCGACTCGCCAGATCCACCTCGACAGCGACTCCACTGCATCGTCGGATCACGAGCTCGTCGCGATCAGCGCCAAGTCCTTCATGATCGGCAACAAGAAGACGCTCGAACTCGCATCGAGCGCCAAAGAGAAGTGCGACGTCAATCCGACAAGCGCGCTGGGCCCTCTGATGACATGCATGCGCCAGGGGAACCAGGCGATCTGCCGTATGCGGTAGGTTGCCCTGCGTTCACTCATGAGTTGCGGCAAGTCCAGTGGCCTAGCACGAAGAACTTCAAGCCAGACGTACCGGAGAAGTACGACGGCAAGACGCATCCGTCAGAGTTCCTCAGCATCTACACCATCGCGGTGCAGGCTGCCGGGGGACGGGATGACAAGATCCTTGCCAACTACTTCCCGCTGGTGCTCAAGCCCAACGTCAGATCTTGGCTCATGCACTTGCCGGACAACTCAATATCCTCTTGGGCTGATTTGTGCCATCAATTCGTCGGCGCCTTCACGGGCGGACACAAGCCTCATGGCCAAGAGAGTTATCTTCATCTGCTCGCCCAAAAGGAAGGAGAGCCCCTGCGCAAGTACATTCAGAGATTCAGCAGTGTGCAGCACAACATCCCAGACGTCCACCCTGCCGCGGTGATCAGCACGTTCCATCAGAACATGCGGAACCGCAGGATGCGGGAGGAAATGGCGATGTGCAAGATCAGGGACGTTAGTGAGCTATATGCACTGGCCGACAAGTGTGCACGTGCTGAGGAAGGGAGGAGACTCCCCGGAGAAAATATAGGAGCGGGAGGATCTGACAGTGAGGATGCTACCCCGCCAAGGAAAAACCGGCGGCGGAACAACAGAAGGAGGAAAGGCAAAGAGGTGCTAGTTGTTGAGCAGTCCGGCAATGGTGGTGGCGCCAAGGAAGCCAAAGCTGGTGACTCCGGCAAGGAGGTTGCCGCGGAGGTGGCGGTCGCCGACAAGCAGGACGGCACCAACAAGCAGTATTGCAAGATCCACCGCACCAAGGGCCATGATCTCCAGAACTATAAGAAAGTCGAGCAGCTTGTTGAGAAACAGAGAGCTAAATACGAGCGGCGCGACAAGGAGAAGGCCCAGGAAGGTGCTGGGGGATCCGGCAAGAAACGTCCCGGCCGAGGAGGACGCCGCGGCAAGGCCAAGCAGCGGCAAGGAGACAGACCTCCCCGCGGCCGCGACAAGGATGAAGAGAAAACCACATTTATCACCCCGTGTGGCACGTACTGCTTCGTACGGATGCCTTTCGGTTTGAAGAATGCTGGTTCAACATTCGCAAGGGTACTCCATCACGCTTTTGAGCCGCAAATGCACAGAAATGTGGAAGCTTACATGGATGACATAGTGGTCAAGAGTAAGAACAGGGCGACCCTAATTCAAGATTTAGACGAGACATTTGGAAATCTGCGCAAGATCAACTTCAAGCTTAACCCCGAGAAGTGCGTGTTTGGAGTCCCTTCCGGCAAGCTTCTCGGGTTCTTTGTGTCTCAGCGGGGAATTGAAGCCAATCCCGACAAGATCAAGGCCATCAAGCAGATCGAAGCACCAAAGCGCGTCAAGGATGTACGAAGGCTTGCCGGTTGCGTGGCTGCTCTCAGCAGGTTTATCTCTAGATCTGCTGAGCGCGCCCTGCCATTTTTCAAAATTTTGAAAGGCAGGTCCAATGAAATGGACTCCGGAGGCGGAGGCTGCGCTGCAGGACTTGAAGAGATACCTGTCCTCCACTCCAACACTTGTCGCACCTAAGCCGCAAGAGAAGTTGCTGCTGTATATAGCGGCAACCAATCAAGTGGTTAGTGCTGCGTTAGTGGCGGAGAGAGAGGCAGAGGATGAGCCAGCAACCACGACAGATGCATCCAGCGACAAGCAGGGGGCTTCGCCGACAAGCTCTGGTCCCGACAAAGATGGATCTGCGCAGGAGCATGATAAGATGCAGAAGAGAATGATGCAGCGTCCAGTTTACTTTGTCAGTTCCCTTCTGCAGGGGGCTAGATCAAGGTACTCTGGTGTGCAGAAGTTGCTTTTCGGCCTCCTCATGGCCTCGAGAAAGCTGCGCCATTACTTCCAAGCACATGAAATCACAGTCGTCACTCGCTTTCCGCTGAAGAGGATACTGCAAAATCCAGAAGCAACAGGCAGGATTGTCGAGTGGGCGCTGGAACTGTCAAGCTTTGGCCTCAAGTTTGAGAGCACTTCAACTATCCAAAGCAGAGCATTGGCAGAGTTCATAGTAGAGTGGACACCAACCCCAGATGAAGAAATTCCAGAGACGAGCATCCCCGTCAAAGAGGCAAGCAAAGAGTGGCTGATGTACTTTGATGGTGCCTTCTCCCTGCAAGGCGCTGGTGCGGGCGTGCTGCTTGACGCACCTACCGGAGAGCACCTCAAATACGTAGTCCAGATGCACTTTCCCAAGGAGCAAGCAACCAACAATACTGCAGAGTATGAAGGATTGCTTGCCGGTCTCAGAATCGCAGCAGACCTTGGGATCAAGAAGCTCATTGTCAGGGGTGACTCACAGCTTGTCGTCCGCCAAGTGAACAAGAACTACCAGAGTCCATTGATGGAAGCATATGTTGAGGAAGTGAGGAAGCTAGAAGAGCACTTTGACGGCCTACAGATGGAACATATCCCGAGAGCTCAGAATGACATCGCTGATGGCCTGTCAAAGTGCGCCGCACTAAAGTTACCTGTGGAACCAGGGATCTTTGTGCTCAAGTTGACTCAACCATCCGTAACACCCTCAACTGGACAAAGCAAGAAGAGGAAGTTGGTTTCTGGCGACTACTTTCCGGCAGAGCTCCCCGAAGCCGCCGCCAAGAAAGTCCCCAAGATTAACACCAAGAATGCTGAGGGGCAGTCTGCTCCGGCAAACCTTATGGTTTGTTCCGTTGAAGCAGACGCTCCCGACAAGTTTTGCTCCGGCAAGCTTGCCGGGGAACATCAAGCTCCGGCAGGGCCGCAAGTCTTTGCCGTAGAAGCGGATGTTCCCGCAGCAGCAGATATGCCTTTAGTCCTTGTTGTCGAGCCACAAGCTCCAGCATGGGCACAACAGATTGTCCATTTCCTCCAGACAGGAGAACTTCCCGAAGAGCAAGAAGAAGCGGAAAGAGTAGCCCGGCAGTCAAGTATGTACCAGTTTGTCGATAGCATACTGTACAGAAGAAGACTCAACGGTGTGAAATTGAAGTGTATTTGCCGGGAAGATGGACAGAAGCTGTTGGCAGAGATACATGGAGGCATATGTGGCCACCACATAGGCGCAAGTGCCGGCAAGGCTTCTTTTGGCCGACAGCCCTCCAGGATGCAACTGCACAAGTAACGAAGTGTGAAGCGTGCCAGTTCCACTCCAAACAGATACACCAGCCAGCTCAAACTCTCCAGACGATCCCTTTATCCTGGCCATTTTCGGTCTGGGGGCTCGATATCCTCGGCCCTTTCCCCCGAGCTGTCGGGGGCTTTGAGTACTTGTACGTCGCAATCGACAAGTTCACAAAGTGGTCGGAAGTGCAGCCAGTGAGGAAGGTGACAGCACAGTCAGCAGTCAAGTTCTTCAGGTCAATTGTTTGCCGTTCCGGGATCCCTAACAGGATCATCATCGACAATGGCACGCAATTCACGAGCCGCACCTTCATGCAGTACGTCCAAGACCTTGGCGCCAAGGTCTGCTTCGCTTCTGTTGCTCATCCGAGAAGCAACGGTCAAGCAGAGAGGGCAAATGCTGAAGTGTTGCGCGGGCTCAAGACTAGAACTTTTGACAGGCTGCGCAAGTGCGGAAGAAACTGGATCGAGGAGCTGCCGGTGGTTCTTTGGTCGATCAGAACGACGCCAAATCAAGCCACTGGCCAGACACCTTTCGCTCTAGTCTACGGAGCAGAGGCAGTTCTCCCCACGGAACTCGTATACGGATCGCCTCGAGTGCTCGCTTATGATGAGTTTGAGCAAGAACAGCTGCGACAAGACGACGCGCTGCTCCTTGAGGAAGATCGTCTTCAGGCTGCTGTACGAGCTGCTCGATACCAGCAAGCTTTGCGCCGCTACCATAGCTGCAAAGTTAAGGCCAGAAGCTTCGAGGAAGGCGACCTTGTTCTTCGGCGCGTTCAGTCCGCCAAGAATTCCAACAAGTTGACACCAAAGTGGGAAGGCCCTTATCGGGTGAGACGAGTCACAAGGCCTGGCGCTGTCCGCCTTGAGACCGAAGATGGCATTCAGGTGAGCAACTCCTGGAACATAGAACATCTTCGTAAGTTTTTCCCGTAGGGCGCGGTTGCCGGAACCCCGTTCCGGCAACCACCTTTTGTACAAGTTTTGCCGCTGTTGCATGTAATCCTTTGTACAAAGCCGGGCGCAGATCCCGTGCATAAAAAGAACCCCATGTACTCCGCACAACTTGTCCATTTCATGCATTACTTTCTTTCTTGCATGTGTTATCTGACAGTTTGTGCAGCACCTACATCCGGTAAGAAGAAACGAGCCGAAGGGCTCCATATCATTATTTTCTCTTCTTTCTTCTTTTTTCAACGAAGGAAAAGAAGGTTCCCTCGCACACATGTTTGCCGGGGGGGAAGGAGAAGATTGTGGTATGGACCAGGCGTCGTTCAAGCGAAGTCTTGCCTTGCCGGGAAGCAAACGACAGAAAAGGTAAGTTGCCAAAGTTTGAGCAATCAGTTTTTAAATTTTTGAGTTATCTTCCTCGAACGACCCTGCTTTGTATGGAAAACCTGTGCGTGGAGGAACCAACTCGTGGCTAGTTGCGCCCTTACTCTGTTTCGAGTCCGCTCAATAGCTTAAGTGTGCTGCATCTAGTCGCGACAAGGTTTCTTGTCGGAAGCAGCGCCGCCAGTAGGCTGCTGAAGTTCCGCACTCAGCGCTCGCGGCTCGGGCGCCTGCGCCGACAAGTTCCCTAGAAGCGTAGGGTAAAAACATACAAAGGAAGGAATCTAGTAGAGGAAATAACATAGCAATTGATAACAGAAATAAAGTTATATTACAAGATAACTTGTCGCAGCTCTAACGGAATGTTTTCATAACATGATTAGCAGCGGCAAGGGAAAAGAAGAAATGGACGGCCTAGTCTATG
The DNA here is from genome assembly GCF_002162155.2 of Triticum dicoccoides. Classification (NCBI taxonomy): domain Eukaryota; kingdom Viridiplantae; phylum Streptophyta; class Magnoliopsida; order Poales; family Poaceae; genus Triticum; species Triticum dicoccoides. The sequence goes on along the minus strand of NC_041392.1, from coordinate 309,283,128 downwards.
CGTCCGCCCTCGACCCTCTTGATCTCGCTCACCTTGTCCACAATGGGTGCGACAAGGGCCTTGAGTGCATCCAGATCGGCGTCAGGCGGCAAGGACCTGAGGACGTTGGTGAAGCTGAGGCCTGGATTGCGGAAGGCCACCTTCATCAGCACCTTCTGGAGAACCCCAGTGCAGATTTTGCGCGACTCGTCGGCCAGCTGCTTCGGGATCCTCTCCCGGAGCCGCTGGAGTGCCGTCGCCACGCCCTTGAAGAACAGGCTGAGCTTGGCGCTGGGTTGAAGACTCTCATCGGAAGGATACCCAAAGTCCTCCATCCCCAGCTGCGCCACCTTCTCCTCCAGCTCTTTCTTGGCGGCCTCTGCAATTGCCGCAGCGTCCTTTGCCTCCTTGATCGCCCCGCCAAGTGCTTGCTCGCGCTCGGCGAGCTCTTCCTCGTAGCTGTCGAGGTTGGCCTTCCGCTGCACTAGTTCACCTTCCCGCGCGGACTGCTTTTCGGCGGCCAGCCTTTGCTCCTCCTCAGCTTCGGCCTTCTCGAGAAGGAAGGCCATGCGCTCCTCGTCGAGTCGCTCCCGCTCCTGCGCCAGGGACCGGAGAGCTTCTTGATTGTGGCCCCGGAGCTCCTCCACGCGCTTCTCCATGTCAACTCCCGCCTTCGCGACAAGCACTTCTCGGGAAGCCAGCTTGGCTTGCCAGGCGCGGTAGAGTGACAGCAGCTTCCGCAGCAGCTGCTCCTCCTCAGGCTCGCCGCTGCTGCTGCTGGGCGCGTCGACCAACGACAGTCCAGCGGAGGCGAGCACCTCCCCGTCGAAAGTTTCCCCCTCGACCGGCACCCTGGAGCTCGACGCCCAGGGTAGCTTGATGAAGATACCGTCGCCGGCCTTCAAGTAGGCGCCGGGCTAGGGCTCCTCGGAGCCCGGCTCCACAGAAGCAGCAAAGGGATCGGCGGTCGGTGCAGCGCCTGGCGCTCCTGCGGCCTCACGGTCGTCAGTGCGATCGCCCGACCCCTCGTCGGCTTCTGCGGCAGCAGCCTTGGCGGCCTCCTCGCCGGCGGCCTTGTTAGTACCGGCCCCTTCCTCGCCGGCGCCCTCTGTCTCCATTGGCTCAGCCGCAGATGGGTCTGAAGAACGAAGAAGGGAGAAAGATCAATCAAAAATCCAAGGGAAGAAAATCAGAAGAAGAAGAACCCAAGGGAAAGTTTCTGGGCAAGTGGATTACATGTGCCAAGATCTGTAGTTGCGGCCTCGGTCGCCGCAGGATCAACGGTGCCGTCCCTTGCCGGAGAGTTCCCCCTTGCCGGAGAGCGCTCCCTTGCCGGGGACTCCTCCCTTGGCGGCGCAGTCGAAGCAGGTGGCACCTCGGGACCAGCTTCCGGGCGCTCCTGATGTGACTGCTCTGCTCCTGCACAAATCAACAAGCAAGATATCAAACAAAGGAAAAAGCACTCATGCGCGCCCGACAGCAAAGAAAAAACTATGAACTTACGCTGGGGGCTGCGCTGGGGGCTGCTTTGAGGAGTGATTGCCGGGTCCGTCAAGGTGGTCTCGGACCCACCTCCTGCTGACACGATGGGGTCGTCCTCGATGACAATCACCGCGGCCTTGGCCCTCTTCGCCGCTCTCTGGGCCAGCGTCCTGAAAAGAAAGGAGTCCAGATGGGAGCAGGTCAGATACAAGATTTAAACAGCAAGATTGAAGAACTACAAGAGCACCAAAGAAACTTACTCTTCTTCCTCCTCGTCGGAGCTGAGCGCGGAAAGATCGAAGTCCGGCCCTCCTCTGGTGCGGCGAGGCGGAGGAGTAGGATCCCTTGCCCGCTTGGCAGGGGCGGTGGCGGTGGCCCGGGAAGATCCCGCTCCAGTTGCCGCTGTTGCGTGAGGCGCTCCCGCGGCAACATTGCTTGCCGCGGTAGAGCGCGTCGCACGACTCGGCGGCTGTTGACCCGGCTGCCGCCCCACTGCGTCCCCAGCCCTGCGAAGGCGCCTTCTTGGCGGGGCCGGGGGCTCCGCCTGCGGCAAGTTTTCTGAAGGCTCGGGCTCCTCCTCGCCGGCCTCGCTCGGCTCGGCTTCGGAACCGGTAGGCTCCTCCTCGCCCATGAACTCCGCACGCTCGGCAAGGTTTGTCGCCTCTGCAGCCTCCGCCTCCTCCATAGTGAACCCAAACACGCCCGCGGCAGCTGCGGCCGCAACCTCTTCCGCCCTAGTGGCGATGCGCTGCAGCTCCTCGTCGGTGGTGTCACGGGTGAGGCTCTTCTGCTCGTCAGCTTGGACCGGCACTTCTTCCAAATTGTCGAAGAACGCTTGCACGACGTCATCCGCAGGCTCTTGCCAAGTTGGAACGATTCCGTGTGAATCACACAACGGCATCATGGCGCGGATCCGGTCAAGCGAAGAATTGTTGCATAATGGGACAACGCCCCTCGGCAGCGTGAATGGGTGCTGGGGGTCGCGTTTGAACAACTCCAGGAGCATTGCATCCAACTCCAAGACGGTGAAGTTGTAGTTGAGGCCCGGCCGCAGCCGCATGATGTCCACCGAGTTCTTGAATTCCCAGGCGGGCCTCCCCCTCTCCTGCAGGGGGGCGATGCGGCGGCAGAGGAAATCTGCGCCTACAACGCCTACAGTGAGCCCGGCAAGCCTGAGGCGAAGGATCCTAGTAATGGCGATCTTCAGCCTCTCGTCTTCCGGGGCCATGTTGCTCCAGTCATTGCCGCGCACTATTGGAGTTTGGCGCACGGCGGTGAAGGGCTACGGATTCTCCTCGACAATCCAGCACCACTCCGCTCTCTACTCATCCCACTTGTTGCGGAGCTCACCCTCCAAGTACGCCTCCTTCTTGCCGACTCTCGAGATCCAAGCAATCCCTCCGGCAAGCGGCTCTCCTCTCTCTACCCGAGGTATGAAGTAGTGGCGGAAAAGGGCAACACTGGGGTGGACTCCGACAAAGTTTTTGCACAAATGTGTGAAAACTGCCATGGTCAGAACGGCGTTGGGGGTGAAGTCAAGGAGGCGGAAGCCGTATGTGTTCATGATATCTCAGAAGAACTCTGAGAAGGGCGGGCAGAGCCCTCAATAGAAGAATAGCGTGAAGAATGGGTACCCGGTTGGAGCTAACTCAGAAGCAGCGGCCGGGAGTACCCTCGTGCGCGGATGCGCACGCGTCTCCGTCGCCCAAAAGAGGTAGAAGTACTCCCTCAGCTCCTGCACGCCGAGCTGAGGGGAGAAGATCGCCCGCTCCTTCCGCAGCGCCGCGAGCCGCTGCGCCTCGGCCGACTTCACGCCCTTTCCCTTATCGGCTTTCGGGGCCATGGCGGAGGTGGTGAGGGAGGTCGACGGCGTGGTGATGCTGGTGGCAATGGGGGGCGGAGTGCTGCTCTCTCGGCTTCGAGAAGAAGGGGGGAGCGGTGGAGGTTCGTGAAGATGAAGTAACAACAACCAGCGAGGGGGAACGAACTGCCCCTGTTTCCTCTGCTTATAAAGAGGGACGGGGCGGACGTTTCGCCCTTCCGAATAAACAACCACCCACGATCTCTCCCACGATGCCGCATTCAACGCGTGCCGTTATGGGAGAGCGCGGTGGATACGAAGCGAGATTTGGTGTGGCCCAGTCCGCGTGTGCCCGTGCCCTGTCTTGGGCCTGGCCCAACAGCGCTCGGCACCGTGTCTGGCCCAGGCCCGGGGGCTCCTGTCGGTGTACTAGAATAGGGGTACCCTAGTACCCCCAAACTTGTGCACGGGCAGTTGCAGCACCCCGCGGCAAGGCTTGCCGGGCGAACGCCAAGATCCTCCAAGGTTCCCTTGGAGCCATTCAAGAACAAAGTGTTTAGGCTCAGGAGATAAGGCCCCGGCAAGAGGAGCTTGCCGGGAAGGCCAACCGAGGCACTCCAAAGAACTTGCCGCGACGCGCCACGCGCTCCGGCAAGGCAACAAGGCCCCGGCAAGAGGAGCTTGTCGGGAAGACCAAACAAGGTACCTCGAGGCCCGGTGAGCGACAAGCTTCCGGACCCGACAAGATAACAACAGCGGCAAGGCGCTTGCCGCGGCAGGCGGCCACTCTGTGCCCATGCTCCAGCGCATCCACCAACGTGTCGCTCTGGGGGCCTCTCCAGGCGCGCGTGGCGGGAGGCTGTGCAGCCAGCGGTGCGCAGTGGCATGCGAAGCTGACAAGATCGCCGTCGTGGCGAACGGTGGCGCCCCTAACGGTCCTTTTCTGCACTGTTTGGGCGACTCAGACGGGCCTTTAATGCCCTTGTCCCCTGCCGTCAGGGTTAGGTAGGGTGCACTGTACAAGTAACTGTACCAACCACCTCACTTTTTACATTTGTACCCTTCTCTGCATTGCCACCTGTCGGTGACCCCTTTAGCGTATAAAAGGAGGCCCATGCGCAACGTAGAGGGGGTTCGGTTCGTTTCGACTCACTCGTAACCCAGAAAGACACTACGCTCTCTCTAGAGCAAGAACAGAATAGAACCAGAGAGGCAGCAGTAGGAGTATTATCTCTCCGGAGAGCTCCGAAGCTAGGTAAACTGCTCGTGTGCTTCGCCTCGATCTGATCTTCGTGCGATCTCCGCCCCCCGCCGAACCGAAAGGGGCCCGGTCCGCCGGCCCCATAGGTGTTCGAGGATCAGTTTCCCCGACAGATTGCCTTCCTTATGAGTGGCGAATGGGGACGACCGATGGTCTTTTCCTACCAATCTATCCCCCTAGGAGCATGCGTGTAGTACTTTGTTTCAATAACTAATAGATTTTTGCAATAAGTATGTGATTCTTTATGACTAATGTTGAGTCCATGGATTATACGCACTCTCACCCTTCCACCATTGCTAGCCTCTCTATTACCACGCAAATTTCACCAGTACCATACACCCACCATATACCTTCCTCAAAACAGCCACCATACCTACCTATTATGGCATTTCCAAAGCCATTCCGAGATATATTGCCATGCAACTTACCACCGTTCCATTTATTATGACACGTTACATCATTGTCATATTGCTTTGCATGATCATGTAGTTGACATCGTATTTGTGGCAAAGCCTGCTTTATAATTCTTTCATACATGTCACTCTTGATTCATTGCATATCCCGGTACACCGCTGGAGGCATTCACATAGAGTCATATTTTTTTCTAGTATCGAGTTGTAATTTTTGAGTTGTAAGTAAATAAAAGTGGGATGATCATCATTATTAGAGCATTGTCCCAAGTGAGGAAATGATGATGGACACTATGATTCCCCCACAAGTCAGACAAGACTCCGGACGAAAAGGAAAATGGGAGGAAAAGGCCGAAATAAAAAAATGAGAGAAAAAGAGAGAAGGGACAATGTTACTATCCTTTTACCACACTTGTGCTTCAAAGTAGCACCATGATCTTCATGATAGAGAGTCTCCTATGTTGTCACTTACATATACTAGTGGGAATTTTACATTATAGACCTTGGCTTGTATATTCCAATGATGGGCTTCCTCAAAGTACCCTAGGTCTTCGTGAGCAAGCGAGTTGGATACACACCCACTTAGTTTATTTTGTTGAGTTTTCATACACTTATAGCTCTAGTGCATCTGTTGCATGGCAATCCCTACTCACTCACACTGATATCTATTGATGGGCATCTCCATAGCCCATTGATACGCCTAGTTGATGTTAGACTATCTTCTCCTTTTTGTCTTCTCCACAACCACCATTCTATTCCACCTATAGTACTATATCCATGGCTCACGCTCATGTATTGCGTGAAGATTGAACAAGTTTGAGAACGTCAAAAGTATGAAACAATTGCTTGGCTTGTCATCGGGGTTGTGCATGATTTAAGTACTTTGTGTGATGAAGATAGAGCATAGCCAGACTATATGATTTTGTAGGGATAACTTTCTTTGGCCATGTTATTTTGAGAAGACATGATTGCTTTGTTAGTATGCTTGAAGTATTATTATTTTTTGTCAATATTAAAATTTTATCTTGAATCTTTCAGATCTAAACATTCATGCCACAATAAAGAAAATTACATTGAGAGTTATGCTAGGTAGCATTCCACATCAAAAATTCTATTTTTATCATTTACCTACTCGAGGACGAGAAGGAATTAAGCTTGGGGATGCTTGATACGTCTCCAACGTATCTATAATTTTTGATTGTTCCATGCTATTATATTATTTGTTTTGGATGTTTAATGGGATTTAATATACCTTTTTATATTATTTTTTGGACTAACCTACTAACCAAAGGCCCATTGCAAATTGCTGTTTTCTGCCTATTTCAGTGTTTCGGAGAAAAGGGATATCAAACGGAATCCAAACGAAATGAAACCTTCGGGAGAGTTATTTTTGGAACAAACGCAATCCAGGAGACTTGGAGTGGATGTCAAGGAAGCAACGAGGCGGCCACGAGGTACGAGGGCGCGCCCCCACCCTCGTGGGCCCCTCGTGGCTCCACTGACCTAATTCTTTCGCCTATATATACTCATATACCCCGAAAACATCCGAGAGCACCACGAAACCCTATTTCCACCGCCGCAACCTTTTGTACCCGTGAGATCCCATCTTGGGGCCTTTTTCGGCGCTCCGCCGGAGGGGGAATCGATCACGGAATGCTTCTACATCAACACCATAGCCTCTCCGATGATGTGTGAGTAGCTTACCACAGACCGTCGGGTCCATAGTTATTTGCTAGATGGCTTGTTCTCTCTCTTCTAATCTCAATACATAGTTCTCCTCGATTCTCTTGGAGATCTATTTGATGTAATTCTTTTTGCGGTGTGTTTGTCGAGACCCGATGAATTGTGGGTTTATGATAAAGATTATATATGAACAATATTTTATTCTTCTCTGAATTCTTTTATGTCGGCGTTCTGGGAACTGGGGTCCCCAGACTTGCCTGCCTGCGGCCCACAGCGTGGCTCTGCGAGCGGGTCCGTATGGCCCATCTTCACCAGCAAGGGCCCAAGACCTTCGCGAGGGGCCAAGCCTCGCGAGGCGAATGACACAAGACCTCCTCAGGAGAGACCTCACCAGGCTGGCTCGCAAGGGGCGAAGAGTTCAAGGCCAGGCAAACCTCGCGAGGTTCTAGTGACGTGAGCCATGACGACCAAGGCCAGCCGGGCGCCAGCGCGCATGATGTCCTTGTTTCCTCTTTGGTGCTAAGGAAGCAGGCGCAGGCGCGGAGTACCGAGGCATCAAGCAAACGTTTCCATATCGGTGCAACGAGACCAAGACCAGAAGGACGGACGGAGGTCACCGTGGAGCCCAAGACGGCATCACCACCAGAGCCTTTGGCAGGCGATGACCACTTTTGTCAGGATAAGCTGTACTAGTTGTCCCCTTTCGAATTGGCCGTTGTTGGCTCCCTTCCCGCACAATATTTAGGGAGAGGACCAGGGCTTCTATATATAGGACTAGCCACCATAGTAGGAGGGGGCTGATCGAGAGAGACCAGAACAACCACAAGTTCATCGAGCACAAGAACACCTCTCCTCCGGAGGCTGTTCTTCCCCTTGTACTGTTCATCCTCAGCCCAAGAGGCAATCCGCCACACCACACTGGAGTAGGGTATTACACCACAATGGTGGCCCAAACCAGTATAAATCTTGTGTCCCTTGTGTTGCGAGTTCATCGAGCCAGTCCCTGAGATCTTAGCGAAGCTAGGATGTGGAATGGCAGGGGGAGATCTTCGCGTGCACCCCAGTGTTTGAACCTTAAGGGTTTTGCCAGAACCCGTGATCCAACATTTGGCATGCCAGGTAGGGGGTGCACCGGAGTTTTCCTTCCGTCGATCTGCGCTCCGCCGCCACCTCGCTTCGCCCTTGTGGCAGGCGTCTCGCTCCCTGCTCCGACGACCGGTGCCGACGGCGGGGCTAGGGGGCTCCTAGCCTTGGCCCCCGCCCTGCGGCAGGTGCAATGGTTGCCCAAGTTCAAGTCGGAGATGCCGCCGCGCTATGACGGCACGGCGGACCCGACGGCTTTGCTGCTGGAGTATAAGGAGGCCGTCCTTAAGGCCGGGGGCTACGACAAGATCATGGCCAACTGGCTTCCCATGGCTCTCACTGGCGCACGGCGCGCCTGGCTACTCAACCTCCTCGGATCCATGATGGCATCTTGGGAGGAGTTGCGCGGCCTCTTTGTTGCACGCTACGCGGCACTGGCACACCACGTGATTGCGGCCCTCCTCGGCGGCTCGCAAGCACCACCCTCGGATCATCACATCAAGCCGTTCTTTCGCCAGGTCGGCGCTGCTTCCAAGCGCCCCCGGGCTCCTCCGGGCTGGGTCGCGCCCGAGGCCGACCCGACCGTCGACTCAGGGGATCATCCCACCTCCACCATCAGCTCGGGTGCGCTCCCAATGCTTTGCACACCCACCATCTGCCACGTGTCCATCACCAAGACGCTCATCGATGGCGGCGCTAGCCTCAACGTGCTCTCCGTCGAGGCCTTCAGCCTTCTTCACGTACCGCTCGAGCATCTCCGTCCTAGCAAGCCTTTCTCAGGGGTTGGTGGAGGCTCCGCCCGCTCCCTGGGGCAGATCCGCCTCCCCGTGACCTTTGGCACGTGCGACAACTACCGCATCGAGCTCATCGACTTCGACATCGCCCACATCAGCCTCCCGTACAACGCCATCCTCGGGTACCCAGCTCTAGCCCAGTTCATGGCAGCAACCCATCCGGCATACAACCTCATGAAGATGTCGGGGAGCGAGGGTGTCCTCACCATCAAGGAGGACGCCAAGGAAGCCTTGATGACGCTCAAGCTCGCCCTCAAGACCGCTGCAACAGCGCAGCCCTCTGACTCGGATACCTCCAAGGCCAAGGGAGCCGCACCAACCAAGAAGAAGCAGTTTTTCACTCAGGACAAGGCAGAAACCAAGCAAGTGCCAGTCGAGGAGGATGGGTCGACAGGGGCAACCTTTACCATAGGCGCTAACCTCGAGCCTGGTCAGGAGGAGGCATTGGTGAAGTTCTTGCGCGCAAACAAGGAAGTGTTCGCTTGGGAGCCCGATCAGCTGGTGGGGTCCCAAGAGAGGTGATAGAGAACCACCTGAAGGTGTGCCCCAACGTACACCCTGTGAAGCAGAAGGCGAGGCGGCAGTCCACGGAGAAGCAAGCTTTCATCATCCAAGAAACCCACAAGCTGGAGGCTGCGGGTGTCATTCGCGAGGTTCAGTACCCCGAGTGGCTGGCAAACCCTGTCGTCATCCCCAAGAAAGGCGAGAAGGAGCGGATGTGCATCGACTTCACCAACCTCAACAAGGTCTGCCCCCAAGATCTGTTCCCGCTTCCACGCATCGACCAGATCATCGACTCCACTGCTGAGTGCGACTTGATGCGCTTCCTGGATGCGTCCTTAGAAAATCACCAGATCAAGATGGCGGTAGAAGATGTGGAGAAGACGGCCTTCCTAACCCCATGTGGGGTGTACTGCTACACTTGCATGCCTTTCAGACTGCGCAACACAGGCGCAACCTTCCAGCGGCTCATGCACATCGCCTTGGGTCGGCAGCTCGGGAGGAACGCTCAAGCCTACGTCGACGACATCGTGGTGAAGTCTTGGGAGGCGAGGACCTTGATCCATGACCTGGAGGAGACCTTTGAAAGCCTCCGCCAGGTGGACTCACGGCTCAACCCAGAGAAGTGCGTGTTTGGAGTCCCTTCCGGCAAGCTGCTGGGCTTCCTTGTGTCCCACAGGGGGATCGAGGCCAACCCAGAGAAGGTCAAGGCCATTGAAGACATGAGTCCACCGCAAACCCTCAAGGAAATGCAGAAGCTTGCTGGATGGGTGACTGTGTTGGGACGCTTTATTTCCAAGCAGGGAGAGCGTGCCCTACCTTTCTTCAAGCTGATGAAGAAGAAGGGCCCATTCGAGTGGACCCCGGAGGCCGACCAAGCATTTGAAGACCTCAAGAGATACCTGACTAGCCCCCCAGTGATGGTGGCACCGCGACCTCTCGAGCCCCTAGTGCTCTATCTTGCCGTCACTCCCTACTCCGCCAGCGCGGCTTTAGTGGCGGTTCGGGAAGAACACCAAGCCAAGGGCGCATCGCACTGAGCTACACCTCCAGCAGAGACAACGCAAGACCAGGAGGGCACCACAAGGGCCGCCGTAGCAACAGCAGAAGAGAAGCTCAGCAGGACGACACTCCCGAACCCGCAAAGGCCTCGACAAGCGATCAAGCACTGGGGGCTCCACCACCTCAAGAGCCACCCCAACTCCTGGAAGACGCAAGCCTCATCAACATGCCAACCCTCATCGAGCACCCGGTATACTTCGTCAGCACAGTGTTACGGGACGCAAGAGCACAGTACCCCATGCCTTAGAAGCTCCTGCTAGCGCTCCTGGTGGCCTCACGAAAGCTGCGGCACTACTTTCAAGGCCACCCCATCAAAGTCGTCTCGGCCTACCCACTAGAGAGGGTGCTCAGGAGCCCCAACTCTGCTGGAAGGGTCGCTAAGTGGAACATCGAGTTGCAAGCATTACAATTGGAGTTTAGCACTACCAGGGTCATCAAGGGAGCCGCACTCGCTGATTTCGTGGCGGAATGGACAGATGCCCCGGTGCTTGAAGTAGGCGAAGATCGGTCCCTCTCACCGGGAAGTGAGGCGCCTAACGGCTAGGTCATGTATTTCGATGGTGCCTTCGCACACCAGGGCACGGGGGCTGGAGCGGTGCTCATCTCACCCACTCAGGACAAGCTCTACTACGTCGTGTAGCTCTGCTTTCAGCAGGGCGAGAAGGTCTCCAACAACATCGCAGAATACGAAGGCCTCATAGCTGGCCTGAAAGCTGCGGCAGCTCTCGGGGTGAAGCGCCTCACCATTAGGGGTGACTCACAACTCCTCGTTAACTTCTCCAACAAGGTGTACGAGCCGAAGGACGAGCACATGGAAGCATACCTCGCGGAGGTGCGCAAGATGGAGAAGCAATTCCTGGGCCTGGAGTTCCAGCACGTGCCCCGTGGCACCAACAAGGAAGCTGGTGACATCGCCAGAAGAGCATCCAAGCGACAGCCCCAAGAGCCTGGCGTCTTCGAGGAGCGGCTCTTCAAGCCATCAGTAACATCACCACTTTCAAGAACAGCTCAGCCTCGGGAGGAACTCCCGCAGCCGCCTGCCACAGGAACCCTGGCATGTGGCCCGACCTCGGGAGCGCGCCTACTCTTGGCGCTCGAGCCCTAGGAGGGATTTTGGACCAAGGAATTCAAGGAATACCTGACGCAAGGGACGTTGTCGGAGAAGGAGGAGGACGCGGAGCGCGTGGCCCGGCAGGCCATAACATACTGCATCCAGGACGGTGAGTTATACAGGAAGCGGCCAAATGACGTTTCACTGCGTTGTATCTCCAGGGAACAGGGGAAAGAGCTGAAAGCCAACATACACGGCGGGGACTGCGGGCACCATTCCTCGTCGCGAACCCTCGTCGGCAAGGCATTCCGCACCGGATTCTACTGGCCTATGACGCTAAATGACGTAGCTGAGCTGGTGAAGTCCTGCAAGGCCTGCCAATTCCACGCCAAGCAGATCCCTTAGCCAGCTCAGGGCCTCCATACCATTCCACTCTCGTGGTTGTTCTTGGTGTGGGGGCTAGATATCCTGAGCCCATTCCCTCGGGCGCCTGGGGGCTATCGATACCACTACGTCGCCATCGACAAGTTCACTAAGTGAGCGGAGGTTCAAGCCGTCCACACCATCCTAGCTGGCTCTACGGTCAAGTTCGTCAAGGGCCTCGTGAGCCGTTTTGGGGTCCCCAACCGCATCATCGCTGATAATGGCTCACAGTTCACTAGTACTCTCTTCAAATCATATTGTGCTAACCTTGGAACGCAGATCTTCTATGCTTCGGTAGTGCACCCCAGGAGCAATGGCCAGGTCGAACGTGCCAACACGGAGGTCCTGAGAGGCCACAAGACCAGGACTTTCAAGAAGAAGCTCGAGGCCTGCGGCAGGAGCTGGCACGATGAGCTCCAGTCCGTGTTGTGGTCCATCCGCACCACCGCCACCAAGCCGACGGGAGAGACCCCATTCTTCCTCGTCTACGGAGCAGAAGCAGTCCTCCCTCACGAGGTCAGACATCGCTTCGCACGGGTCCTGGCGTTTGATGAAACGTAGAAGGACGCCAGGCGGGGGATGGACCTCGTGCTAGGGGAGGAACGTCACCGCGAAGCTGCACTACGGGCAGCAAGATACCAGCAGGCGCTGCGGCGGTACCACTATCGTAGTGTCCACTCCAGGACACTCGAGGTGGGTGACCTCGTCCTGAGGCGGGTCCTCTCCAGGGAAGGGCTGCATAAGCTCTCACCCATGTGGGAGGGGCCGTTCAAGGTCGTCCATGTCTCCAGGCCTGGCGCCGTGCGCCTGGAGACACAGGATGGAGTACCCATCCAGAACACCTGGAACATTCAGCACCTCCGGAAGTTCTACCCCTGAAGAAAGGCCCATCGCCTGTGAAGAAGGCCCGGCGCCTGTGAAGAAAGGCCCAGTGCCTGTGAAGAAGGCCTGGCGCCTTTAAAGAAAGGCCCAGCGCCTGTGAAGAAGGCCCAGCACCTGTGAAGATCGCCACCCATGACACTCTCACGTAATAACGAGTGGGGCTGTGCACGCCCCGGAGTCTCGGGAGTGCCTCCCTTGGGCCTCGGGGGCTCCCTCCCGTGTCTTAGTGGCAGCACTTAGCTCCGCACTGGTGAGAAGACGTCGAAGACTAGACTATGTGCCGGATGCGGCTTTTCATTTGCTTTCCGATGTTGGCTCGCCCATCTTCAATTGAAATTTGCTTTCTGGTGTCTCTTGCCGGTCTCGCCCTTTCGCTTTCTGCCTTTGTTTCTTCCTTCATTTCTTTGGTCGGCATGTACTCTCTCGCGCGTTCCTCGCGAGGGGGCTGAACAGGTACCTTCGTGAGCTTCCTTCTTCAGTTTTTCGTGAGGTACCCTCGTTCGAGCCCGCCAGCTGGCGCACCTCTCTCTCAATCCGTGCCCCTCGGGTACCGTGATACGAAGCACTAGGTCAAGGCCAGCGGCGCCTGTGACCAACCCTCAGGTGAACGATAAACCTCTTAACGAATTTTTTGTAGCTCCTAAGCGCCTACCAGGCCAAGGAGGCCTCGGCGGGCACCAAGAAGCAAGCGCCTCGTGAGGAGGAGGCTACCCCGAGAAAGTCAAGCTAAGTTATCCCTACATAAAACGACGATGTTGCGACACAGCACAGGAACGACAAACACAGCATAATGATTGAGATCATAGTTCGATACACGCCCCTCCGGGGCCCATTCTGGTTTCTTTCTGATGTAGGAAGGAAAGGAAGAACAAAATAAAAGCGGCGCATGCCCCTATAGCGATCCACGAGGGCAGGCTCTTGGCGCCGTCCCGAGCTCAGCCAGACCCCTCCTCGCGCTTCACGAAGATGCGGCGACGAGACGACCCACTGCCGCCTTTGAAGCTGGCGCGGCGGCTAGTCGTAACCGCCGCTGCTGGAGCTGTCACTGGAGGGAGAGCCGCCATAGCTGGACGAGATGTGGTCGGCCCCAAGGGTGGGTTCTCCCTCATCCTCATCACGACCATCGCCAAGGCCGAGCACCTCCTCGCCATCGTTGACCTCGGGGCAGCACCCGACGCGGCGACCATCTTCCCCAAACACCCTCACATAGAGGGTCGCGTCACCATCATACTTGAAATAGAGGGTGCACCGCCTGCCCAGGCCACGCGCGCAGGCAAACGTCTGCCAGCCACGGTCCAGGGCTATGTTGCCCGCGACAGAGACCTCAACCACGACCCAGGAAGCCCTGCTGTAGCAGCCGCCCGCCTGCAGCCAGAACCTGCCTGAGCCAGAGGTTGGTAGCTCGTCGACGAAGAAACGCAGGAGCTGAAGCCAGTTGCCGGTCGGGTTCTCCGACTAGACGATGAACTCTGGCAGCACCTCCGCCAAGTGGAAGCGCGGCCGGGGAGGCCGCGCAACCACGGCGCGTCTCCCTTCATCGACAGAACAGCCACGACCGGAGCGACCCCTGCCATGCAAAGCGGCGCCGCCACGGCTGTGCGGGGCCGCGGCGGGGGTAGCGGTGTGCTTGCGGGGACGGTCGCGTCCACGCTTGGGCACCGGAGAGCCGGGCCCCTCGCGAGGGGCCTTCCCATTCTCCGCGGCGGAGAACCTCTTCGACGACGGCATTGGTGCCGCAACTGGCGATGGAGCAAAGGGAGAGAAGCGAGCGGAATGGGAAGAGATGGGCGACGGGGGCTCTGTCCCCTCCCCATTTATAGCATAAGAAGGCCAACCAGCGCCCCCCACGATCACAGGTAATGATGGTTTTTTCCTGCATGCAACAGAGACTCATCAAATCGAGCAGTTGCCGAGGCGACGTGGGGAAGCGGAGACGCCCACGGCCAGCAATCGCCACGTGTCGACCAAGGCCACAGGCTATTGGGGCCCGCGGCGCTCCGCACTTACCACTTGGCTTCGCCTCGAAGCCAAGCCCGAGCGCGCCTTGGGCCCGGGGGCTACTGTCGGTGTTCTGGGAACGGGGGTCCCCAGACTTGCCTGCCTGCAGCCCACGGGGTGGCTCTACGAGCGGGCCTGTACGGCCCATCTTCACCAGCAAGGACCCAAGACCCTCGCGACGGGCCAAGCCTCGCAAGGCAGACGACACAAGACCTCCTTAGGAGCGGCCTCACCAGGCTGGCTCACGAGGGGCAGAGAGTTCAAGGCCAGGAAAACCTCGCGAGGTTCTAGTGACGTGAGCCATGACGACCAAGGACAAGCGGGCGCCAGCGTGCACAATGTCCTTGTTTCCTCTTTGGTGCTAAGGAAGCAGGCGTAGGCGTGGAGTACCGAGGCGTCAAGCAAAGGTTTCCATATCGGTGCAACAAGACCAAGACTAGAAGGACGGCAAGATGGAGGTCACCGTGGAGCCCAAGACGGCGTCACCACCAGAGCCTTTGGCAGGCGAAGACCACTTTTGTCAGGATAAGCTGTACTAGTTGTCCCCTTTCGAATTGGCCGTTGTTGGCTCCCTTCCTGCTCAATATTTGGGGAGAGGAGCATGGCCTCTATATATAGGACTAGCCACCATAGTAGGAGGGGGACAGGTCGAGAGAGACCAAAACAACCACAAGTTCACCGAGCACAAGAACACCTCTCCTCAGGAGGCTGTGCTTCCCCTTGTACTGTTCATCCTCGGCCCAAGAGGCAATCCACCACACCACACTGGAGTAGGGTATTGCACCACAACGGTGGCCCGAACCAGTATAAATCTTGTGTCCCTTGTGTTGCGAGTTCGTCGAGCCAATCCCTGAGATCTTAGCGAAGCTAGGACATGGATTGGCAGGGGAGATCTTCGTGCGCACCCCAGTGTTCCAACCTTGAGGGTTTTGCCAGAACCCGTGATCTGACATTTTATGCATGATTTAATATCTTTGCAAGTCTCTTCGAATTATCAGTTTGGTTTGGCATACTAGATTGATCTTTCTTGCAATGGGAGAAGTGCTTAGCTTTGGGTTCAATCTTGCGGTGTCCTTTCCCAGTGACAGCAGGGGCAAGGAACGTATTGTATTGTTGCCATCGAGGATAAAAGGATGGGGTTGATATCATATTGCTTGAGTTTATCCCTCTACATCATGTCAACTTTCCTAATGCGTTACTCTGTTCTTATGAACTTAGATGCATGCTGGATAGCGGTCGATGTGTGAAGTAATAGTAGTAGATGCAGAATTGTTTCGGTCTACTTGTCGCGGATGTGATGCCTATATACATGATCATGCCTAGTGAGGGAGTCCTGGATTAGGCGGTCTTCGGACAGCCGGACTATATCCTTTGGCCGGACTGTTGGACTATGAAGATACAAGATTGAAGACTTTGTCTCGTGTCC
This sequence comes from Triticum dicoccoides, assembly GCF_002162155.2. Lineage (NCBI taxonomy): Eukaryota > Viridiplantae > Streptophyta > Magnoliopsida > Poales > Poaceae > Triticum > Triticum dicoccoides. Next base: position 309,267,292 of record NC_041392.1, on the reverse strand, counting down.
GGATGGGACTTTACTTGGCGTGGAAGGCAAGCTGGGCAATACGGATATGTATATCTCCTCCTTTGTAACCGACCTTGTGTAACCCTAGCCCCCTCCGGTGTCTATATAAACCAGAGGGTTTTAGTCCATAGGACAATAGACAATCATACCATAGGCTAGCTTCTAGGGTTCAACCTCTCTGATCTCGTGGTAGATCAACTCTTGTAATACTCATATCATCAAGAACAATTAAGCAGGACGTAGGGTATTACCTCCATCAAGAGGGCCCGAACCTGGGTAAACATCGTGTCCCTTGCCTCCTGTTACCATCCGCCTTAGACGCACAGTTCGGGACCCCCTACTTGAGATCTGCCGTTTTTGACACCGACATTGGTGCTTTCATTGAGAGTTCCACTATGTCGTCATCGTAAGGAAGATGGCTCGCCTCGTTTCAAGGACAATGTCACCTCTGGGGGAGCCCTGGCTGTAGGCCAAGCTCTCCGACTAGGCAGCTTCGTCATGACCACCCGCTCGGCCGCTGCACCGATGATGACCTCTCGGGTCATCGAAAATAGCCTCCACATCGGCTCAAAATTTGCTGAGCAGATGGATCCAATGGAGCTCTCCTCTTTGAACGAGCTCTTGGATTGCATTGCTGCTCTGGGAGTCACTACAGACTACGATCGGATCGGGCTTAAACCCGACCAAAGGGACATTAACTCTCCACCGGTCACCCATCAGATAGTGGTGGTGGAGGAGCAACGCGGCGATTCTCCCTCTATCCTGAGGACGAACTATGTCCGGATTCCCAAGCTCTCCGATCAGGATACTCTCTCATGGGAGGACGCCGCCCTAACCCTGAATCCAGAATCAGGTCGCATACCGAACCCGCAGGGCAACATCCCGGAGCCCGAACTTCCAATATCGGAAACTCCCCTGCCCCGGGATCACAGATTGGGTCAAGGTATGGACTTAAATCCACCCACCCATCCAGATACAAACTATCTTTCCCACATTAAGCAAGCGCCCCAAGAGACAGTACATCACTATTGGGCCAGATTCCTTCTTGTAATGAATAAGTTCAAGGATTGTTGCGAGGAAGATGCAATTTCGTTCTTTTGCAACAATTGCACGGACAAGGGAGTCCTCAACGCCATCAATCGCTGTGACGTAGCACACTTCGCTGACTTGGTGGACATAGTACGGAAATATTGTGCGATGGAAAGTTCCTGGAAAATCCAAACGCAATTTTGGGATAATCTGGCTCTGACAAAACCCCCAGTCCGAACTAAAAGGGCGCACTCTCATAAGACGCCCGACTCAATTACAAAGAAGCAAAAGCCCACTACAGGGCGTGGAACCGTATTGGAGGGATGGCTCAATGGGCCCTGCAAAATCCATAGTACAGTGGATACCATATCAACACACAGCATTAGAGCATGTTGGGTACTCCGGCAGGTGGCCAAAAGCGATGAGGGTCTTCTCACCCAAAATACCTCAGAGCACCTTCCCACGGATAACAACACAGTATTAACGGTCTTCGAGACCTTCGCTTCAAATAATAGGCGTAAGCGAGCACTCTGCGGCCTTGCCTAAGTCTGCCACATGGCAGCAATAAATCCATGGAGCGACACGGCTATCACCTTCAACGCCAGTGACGAACCTAAATTCTGAACAGCCCGAGCACCAGCCGCTTTGGTCCTCAGTCCAATTGTGGACGGCTTTTGGCTCACTAAGGTGCTCACGGATGGCGGCAGCGGATTAAACCTCATCTATGAGGAAACTCTCCAAAAAATGGACATAGACAGCAACCGTATTGAGCAAAGCAATACGACCTTCCGAGGAATCATCCCTAGTCGGGAGGCACGTTGCGCTGGGAAAATCACACTTGATGTGGTATTCGGCACTCCGGAGAATTACAGGTCCGAAGAAATTAGATTCCAAGTGGCCCCGTTCAGTAGCGGATACCACGCCCTTCTAGGGTGGGAGGCATTCATGATTTTTCAAGCCATACCCCATTATAGGTACATGAAGCTCAAAATGCCCGGACCCAAGGGAATTATCACTCAAGTGGAACGCCCCGTATGTAACTTACCATATTTGTATTCCAACTCTTGCCATTTTCGGCTCTAAGTTATGATATTCCCACGTGGTTGGGTTTTGTCTTCGTTTTGCTTTTGTCCTTGTCATGCATCTCATATCATGTCATCATGTGCATCGCATTTGCATACGCGTTCGTCTCATGCATCCAAGCATTTTCCCCGTTATCCGTTTTGCATTCCGGCACTCCTACGTCCTCCGGTGTCCCCTTTTGCCTCTTTTCATGTGTGGTTGTTAAACGTTCTCGGATTGGACCGAGCCTTGCCAATCGGCCTTGTTATACTACCGGTAGACCACCTGTCAAGTTTCATGCCATTTGGACTTCGTTTGATACTCCAACGGTTAACCGAGGAACCATAAAGGCCTCGTGTGTGTTGCAGCCCAACACCCCTCCAAAGTGGCTCAAAACCCATCTAAACCCCCTCCATCCTATCAGTCGTTCGATCACGATCGCTTGGCCGAAGACCGCACCTCATTTGGACTCTCCTAGCTCCCTCTACCCATAAACCTCCTCTCCCCCGAAATTTCGGGCAAAAACCACCCCTAACCCTAGCCTCTTCCTCCTCCCGCCGCCGGACGCGTTCGGATCGGGCCGGACACGTCCACCCGCCACCGCCCGACCAATCCGTTGACGGCACGTGGCCCCGGCCACCGCCTGCCACCGCCGGCCCGCTCGGGCCCGAGGCAGGCCCCCGCGGCCCATCCTCCGTGCGCCGCCGCCTGCCTCACCGTCGCCCGACCGAGCCCCGCCCTTCGCCGGCGCCGCCCCACTCGGCCGCGCCATCGCCCGAGCGCACCTGCGTCGTGCCGCCTCTTCTCACCGCCGGGGACCGGAGCTCCCCGGTTTCCGCGCCCAGATCCGGCGCCCCTCGCCGGGATCCGCCCTCTCCGGCCATCTTCTCCCCGCTTCGGCCGCCGCACGGTCCAACTCTGGCGAGTCCGCCGCCACCTCGACTTCCGTGCTACAGTAGAACCCTAGATCCAGATCTGACTCGGAGGTTGATTTTCGTCTAAGTCATTTTTCCTGTTCATTTTTTCTAGCTCTGTTCTACATGCCATAACTTTGTGCCCGTAGCTCTGTTTTGAGCGTGCCATATATCAAATTGTTCGTCTGGATGTGCTCTTCATTTCATTCCATTGCACCATGCTTGTTTGAGTACATCTTGATGCCTAAAGTGCTGTTGCAGGAGTGCTATAAAATGTTAGTTTATGTTTCTTAACAGATTATGGACATTTGTCATTTTTGCCATGTTTAATGTGTGCCTCCTATGAACTTGAGCCCTACATGTGTTTTGGGCTATGCCATGCCATCTTTACAGGGATGTATGACATGTATTTTTGTTATCATTGTGGTGACTAGCACAAGCATGCAAAGTAGCTCTTGCGATGTTGCTGATCTCAGGGACTTAGAATTCTTCTAAGTCATTTCCCTGATGTTATTTTTATGCCATGTATTCATGTTGCTACAGAGTGATCCATGCCTCTTTTGAGCATGTTCAGTAAGGATGATTTTGAGATATTGTTATATTCTATCCATCCATTGCTTTGTTTGCAATTATGGAGTACCTTAGCATGACTCAATCTTGCTCTACTTTTGCTATATAATGTTCCTGGCACATTGTTTACATGTTAATCAATTTTGTCGAGGTTGTTGTAGTTGATCCATGCATGATATGGGGTTGTTCTTGCCATGTTTAGCTTCTTCATCATGTCTTCTTGCTGGGTGTATGCTTAGTTTGTCATGCAATGCCTTGTGGTGAGTGCATCGAGCTCGCAAACATGCCTACGTAACTTTGTTTTTGGCATGTCCAGTTTTCTGCTAAGTCTGAATCTATTAGCGAAACTTGCTATGTTTACATGGGTGCCATCATATTTTCTGATCCTTTTTGGCTTATGGTCAGTAAGGGACTTTTGTTATATGCTTTGAGTAGTTTCATGCCATGCATTTCTTTGCCATGATATGTTCCTGTAGCATGTTTTTATCTTGCTCTAAACATTGCTTCCCGATGCTAATTCCTGGCATGTTGTTATTTTCACCAAGTCTGTGAACCTGATATCTTTTGCACTTTTTCCATGCTTGTTTGAACCTGCTATTTTGTGATTTAGCCGTAGCTCAGTGTTCATCTTTTGTCAAGCATCTTGAGTGGATCACTGCCATGTGCTTTGTTGGTATGTTAGAGTGCAGTAGCTTAGTTTCTTGTTACATTTTAGATGGCATCGTGCTGTTAATCGCAGAATAGTGCCTTTATTGTTTTGCTTGCCATTTGCAAACCGTGCATCCGATTCCGGTGATCTTTATATCGATTTCGACCGAAATCAACTCATCTTTCCAGCGGCGCTCTTGGTTCGCCAAGTTGAGGCCTGGTTCAATATTTTCCTTCCGGAGCATGCATATGCATTGCATTTTACATCCTGCATATCATGCCATGTTTTTGCATCATGTTGCTTGCGCATTGCACCGTGGTTGATTGTGGTTCCCTTTGCTTGTGTTCTTGCTTTGGGTAGAGCTAGGATACGAGTACGTGATCGAGGAACCCGTTGAGTACGCTTACGAGGATCAAGCTTACGTCAACTCGGAGAACTTTGTAGGCAAGATGATCATACCCTCGAAATCACTTCTATCTTTGTTTGCTAGATGCTCGCTCTATTGCTATGCCTATGCCGCGATACCTACCACTTGCTTTTCATGCCTCCCATATTTCCATGTCAAACCTCTAACCCACCTTGTCCTAGCAAACCGTTGTTTGGCTATGTTACCGCTTTGCTCAGCCCCTCTTATAGCGTTGCTAGTTGCAGGTGAAGATTGGGGTTTGTTCCTTGTTGGAACATGAATATTTGATGGGATATCATTATTATATCTTGTTTACTTTAATGCACCTATATACTTGGTAAAGGGTGGAAGGCTCGGCCTTATGCCTGGTGTTTTGTTCTACTCTTGCCGCCCTAGTTTCCGTCATACCGGTGTTACGTTCCTTGATTTTGCGTTCCTTACACGGTTGGGTTATAATGGGAACCCCTTGACAGTTCGCCTTGAATAAAACTCCTCCAGCAAGGCCCAACCTTGGTTTTACCATTTGCCACCTAAGCCTTTTTCCCTTGGGTTTCGCGGTCTCAAGGATCATCTTTATTTTAAACCTCCGGGCCGGTGCTCCTCTGAGTGTTGGTCCAACTTGTCAGCCGCCGGTGGCCACCAGGGGCAACTCTGGGCTAGCCTACCGGAAGTTTGGACAATCCGGTGTGCCCTGAGAATGAGATATGTGCAGCTCCTATCCGGATTTGTCGGCACATTCGGGTGGCTTTGCTGGTCTTGTTTTACCATTGTCGAGATGTCTTGTAACCGGGATTCCGAGTCTGATCGGGCCATCCTGGGAGAAGAAATATCCTTCGTTGACCGTGACAGCTTGTGATGGGCTAAGTTGGGACACCCCTGCAGGGATTTGAACTTTCAAAAGCCATGCCCGCGGTTATGGGCAGATGAGAATTTGTTAATGTCCGGTTGTAGAGAACCTGAAACTTAACTTAATTAAAAATGAATTAACAGTGTGTGTAGCCGTGATGGTCTCTTTTCGGCGGAATTCGGGAAGAGAACACGGTCTCGTGTTATGCTTGAACGTAAGTAGTTCTAGGATCACTTCTTGATCATAGATTCTCGACCGTGCTTTGCCTTTCTCTTCTCGCTCTCATTTGCGTATGTTAGCCACCATATATGCTAGTGCTTGCTGCAGCTCCACCTCACATACCTTTTCCTACCCATAAGCTTAAATAGTCTTGATCGCGAGGGTGTGCGATTGCTGAGTCCCCGTGACTCACAGGTTACTTCCAAAACCAGATGCAGGTGCCAATGATACCATTCCAGGGGATGCGACTGAACTCAAGTGGGAGTTCGACGAGGACTCGGGACGTTACTACGTTTCCTTTCCAGACGATCAGTAGTGGAGCCCAGTTGGGGCGATCGGGGATCTTACGCATTTGGGGTTGTCTTTATTTTGGTTCCGTAGTCGGACCTTGATTGTATCTGGATGATGTAATGCTATATTTATGTATTGTGTGAAGTGGCGATTGTAAGCCAACTATGTACCTCTTTCTTATTCAGTACATGGGATGTGTAAAGAGTACCCCTCTTGTGACATGCCTACAATGCGGTTATGCCTCTAAGTCGTGCTCCGACACGTGGGAGATATAGCCGCATCGTGGGTGTTACATCTAGCTAGTGATCCGGACATAGCACTCCGCGCTGACAACAAAACAGCCGCACTAGCCCTCGAGGCATTATCCAAAGCCCTTGTGGCGGAGGAGTTAACCGCGCTGCGCTCCACGATGGACAGGGACGACGTGATACTAGACAAATGATCCAAGTCCACCTCCTTTAAACCAGCGGACGAAATAGTTAAATTCCAAGTCCATCCAACGGACCCTACAAAAACAGCATCCATTGGGGCACAGTTAGACCCCGTTGTAGACGCCGCATTACGGGAGTTTCTGCGCGAGAATTGGGATATATTCGCCTGGCATCCTTCAGACATGCCAAGAATCCCACGCAGATTGGTCGAGCATAGCCTTAATATTCTAAAAGGATTCAAGCCGGTCAAGCAGACTCTTCGGCGTTTCTCTGAACCTAAGCGACAAGCCATGGGAGAGGAGCTGGCCAAGCTGTTGGAAGCCAGATTCATTAAAGAAATAAAACATCCGGATTGGCTAGCAAACCTGGTGATGGTACCAAAGAAGGACAAATCCTGGCGCCTATGTGTCGACTTCAAAGACCTTAACAAGGCTTGCACAAAGGATCCCTTCCCACTCCCTCGCATCGATCAAATCACCGACGCTACCGCAGGACACGAATCATTGTGCTTCCTCGACGCATACTCCGGTTACCACCAGATTAAGATGGTGGAGTCTGATCAAGCCGCGACAGCATTTATAACACCATACAGCCCCTTCCGCTTCAACACAATGCCCTTTGGGCTCAAAAACGCCGGCGCAACATATCAGCGCATGATCCAGACATGTCTCGAAAAACATATCGGCAAGACTGTGGAGGGATATGTAGACGATGTAGTCATTAAAACCAGACATGTCGACTCCTTAATAGACGAATTGAGGCTCACGTTCACCAATCTCCGAACATACGACATTAAGCTCAATCCGGAAAAATGCGTTTTTGGCGTTCCTGCCGGAAAGCTCCTGGGCTTCATCGTCTCCAGTAGAGGAATTGAAGCAAATCCGGCTAAAATGTGAGCTCTGTCACAGTTGGCTATCCCAACTAACCTCAAGCAAATCCAGAAATTGACTGGATGCGTGGCGGCTTTAAGCCGCTTTATCTCCCGATTAGGAGAAAAGGCACTTCCCCTTTATCGCCTTCTTAGGCGCACCGAACACTTTGAGTGGACGGACGCAGCCACGGCCGGACTGGAAGAAATCAAAGCCATCCTGGCCACCAACCCAATCCTGGCCGCGCCAACTGTTGGCGAACCAATGCTATTATATATAGCGGCAACTCACCAAGTTGTAAGCGCAGTGCTCGTCGTCGAACGAGAGATGGACGGACATAAATTCCCGCTTCAAAAGCCGGTATATTATGTATCCACCGTCCTCACTCCACGCAAATCACGGTACCCACATTACCAAAAGATAGCATACGCGGTATTTATGGCATCCCGGAAATTATGACACTACTTTCAAGAGTGTTCGATTACGGTGGCATCCGAAGTACCACTCAATGACATAATAAACAACCGTGATGCCATGGGCCGGATTGCCAAATGGGCCATTGAGCCCCTCCCGTTCGACATAACATATAAGCCACGACGAGCCATTAAGTCGCAAGTACTGGCCAATTTCGTAGCCGAATAGACAGAAGCCGAACTCCCTAAAGAGTATGGCGCATACTCCAATTGGATCATGCACTTCGACGGCTCTAAAATGCTAGCTGGTCTAGGGGCTGGCATCGTCCTGACGTCCCCCACCGGAGACACGGTGCAATACATGCTCCAAATACTATATACAGACTCCAATAACGCAGCCGAATACGAGGCCCTACTACATGGCCTCTAGATGGCAGTCTCCATGGGCATCCAACGCCTAGAGGTGTATGGGGACTCGAACCTTGCAATATCCCAAATAAATGGAGACTTCGATGCCAAGGATCCGAAAATGGCGGCATATCACAACGCCGTCCTCAAAATGTCAGCCCGGTTCGAGGGGCTAGAATTCCACCACGTGGCTCGGGAAAACAACCAGGCAGCAGACATCCTAGCATGTATCGGCGCTAAACGCAACCCTGTCCCACCAAACATCTTCCTGGAAAGACTGTTTAAACCATCCGTGGTATGGGAAGGGGACACCAACAAAAATAGTCTATACCCGGCCACAACCCCAGATACCAAATACTCTGACACAATCGGAGGCTCTACCACCGAAATAACGCCTTCAGGCCACGTGATAATGGCCGTCATCGCCCCGTGGACAGAACCATTCCTGGCCTACCTAACTAGACAGGAATTACCCAAGGACAAAAATGAGGCTCGTTGCATAGTGTGGCGATCTAAAGCCTACAAGGTCCATGAGGGAGAGTTTTATAAGAAAAGCACAACCGGAGTCCTTCAAAGGTGCATCTCCGAAGTGGAAGGGCGGAAGCTGTTGGCAGAAATCCATGCCGGACTCGGCGGCCACCACGCAGCAGCCCGGGCCCTTGTAAGTAAGGCCTTCTGTACAGGTTTTTATTGGCCGACGGCCCGGGCAGATGCACAGCATCTGGTCCAACATTGTGTTGGTTGCCCGCTTTTTGCAAACCAAAGCCACATGCCACCTACCGCCCTCCAAACAATCCCCATTACTTGGCCCTTTGCGGTCTGGGGGCTCGATATGGTCGGACCCCTCAAAGGGGGAACCCATAAGAGAAAATACTTACTAGTCATGGTGGACAAATTCACCAAATGGATAGAAGCCAAACCTATCAAAACGGCTGAATCCGGACCGGTGTTAGACTTCATATCCGGGGTTGTACACTGTTATGGCGTTCCCCACAGCATCATCACTGACAATGGCACGAACTTTACAGCCGACGAGGTGAAACTTTGGTGCGGCAACATGGGCATCAAGCTCGATTATGCTTCTGTCTATCATCCGCAAACTAACGGTCAAGTCGAACGAACGAATGGTCTTATCATGAGTGGTATTAAACCCAGATTAGTCCGGTCCTTAAAGGAATCAGACACCCATTGGGTAGAGGAGCTCGACTCCGTACTATGGGGGTGCGGACCATGCCGAATCGCACTACCGGATACACACCATTTTTTATGGTGTACGGCGCTGAGGCGGTGCTGCCTTGCGACATAATTCATGACTCACCTCGAGTGCGCATGTACGAAGAAAGAGAGGCCGAGCTCGATCGGTAGGACAGTTTGGATGCCCTGGAGGAGGAGCGCGACGTGGCAAAAGCCCGTTCCGCATTCTATCAACAACAGGCTCGAAGGTATCGAAGCAGAGAAGTGTGTGCCAAAACCTATAATGTTGGTGAACTAGTTCTCCGCCTGTCGGAGAAGAAAAAGAACAAGCTCAAGCCCAAATGGGAAGTTCCCTTCATTATCGACCAGGTTCTGACCAGTGGAGCGTACCGTCTGCGGGATGCATCGAATAATCGACTCGAGCCAAACCCATGGAACGCAGCCAGACTCCGAAGATTCTACGCCTAGCGCCGGACTCTATGTTCATCTCCTTACCTCCATGAATTTTTTGCACATCTGTTCTTTTCCCTCTTTCTTTCTCTCTTTTCTCTTCAAAGCCCTAAAGGGCTAAACCTGTGTCTTGGTTACACAATCTCGACGCGCTAACCACGCTCAATATACCTGGGGCTTCCTATACAGAAGCTTAATCTAATTATTTTTCCGGGCTTCATGCCCCGCACATGTGTTATTCTTCCACATGTACCTTTTTCGCCATTATATGCATCAATATGACTTAAGTTTTGGCCAAGCTGGGTTGCCTGGCTCTTGTGTTTATGCCCTACGTTCCCGTTAATTCGGCTAGGGCATAAGGGGAGCACCTCTGCGATTGTTACTGCCGGGTCAGCCGGATGTGTACCTCAGACTGGATGAAGCCGAAAGCTAGCGTTCTTAAGGGAATATTCGGTCGGTGAATAAAATATGACTTTCATTTAAATTACTACACGCCCCCAGATGTTTTTAGCCTGCGTCTCGTAGTTCGGACATGCACATTAGGGCATGTGTACCCGGGGAAAGGAACCCTTAACGAAACTATTCTCCCTGGAAGATGTTTCTTACTATCCATGTGATAGAACATAGCTAGTTGGGTACTTGTCTGTTCAAGCACTTATGACCCCTACTCCTGGTTTCCATGCATACCCCAGTTTTTGTATAACCGAGTGGGTATTCGGATACACTCCGGACTATCGGGTCCAGAGGTTGAAGCGAAACGGTCCGGCATGACAAATGATTCACAATCCGACTAGGGACATTACATATGTCACTTGAAGTACACAGTCACCAAGACTGGTTAAATTCTTCTTTTGTACCATCCAACAGGCTGTCTAGCCTACAATCCTGTTGGGAATACTTTGCGGCTAATTCTACTTGATCATACACTAAACTGACAGGGATCTCTTTCCCATCGGGCCCCACAGGTCCGACCTCGGCCATGTGGTTTGGGTCAGTCTTGGTGTATCATGTTTTCACCATAGCCCAGGCTTCCCGTGCACCTTGTTAGCAGGCTGATATCTTCCATAACCGGATGCGCTGTTGCGCTCCCTTCAGCTTCTCTATAAGCTCCCCCATGCCTCCTGGCGGGGACGCGGACGGCCACAAGTCTTGGGCAATACTCTGCATCACCTGCCGAACTTGTTCGTGCAGTTGTAAGAGCTCTGGCAGAAGATCACCCAAGGACCCGGGCATCTCCTCCGTGGGACGACCCGCCAGCATACCTGCAGACATAACTCTATTAGAAGGCTTCTTCGCCGAACTCCTTTAAAAACTTCGTTCAAGCACTTACTAAAAATGTTGCACTGAAGCCGTTTATTCTCCTTCACGGAGTTTGCAAGCTAGGCTCGGACATCCTTCAGTTCCACGCCCAGCCAGATATTGGCATCTTGGAGATCATTTTTCTCCTGCCTGACTCGCGTCAGCACGCGCTCGCCAGCATTTCGCTGTCGATCATCACGTGCCGTATCCGCCTCCACGGCCTCCGGATTCACTCTGGGGCCACCTGCAACATCTATTGTTAGGTGTGCATATACGCTGCATACTACCTGGTACGGATATTCTTTGCAATAGACAAAAGAGTTACCAGGGGGACCCTTTTATGACTCCTTCAATGCGGCAACAGTGGCTTCCAGATGGGCCTTGCACTCATCCAGCTCTTGAGACAGTTGGGAATTCTTCTCCGTAAGAACCTGCACAAATATTGATCCTTAAATCAGTTGTGTCAACTGTTTCATGTATCAGGGGCTACTGATACATTTAATCGTCAGATTTACTTACCCGTACATCCCTTACATACTGGTCCATGGCTCTGGCTAGACCATTTTGAGCAGCATGGAGGTACGCGTCTCCCAAATTGAAGGCATCAAATGCCTCTGGTGAAAAGCAAGCATCACGGAGTTCGGCCCGGCGACGCCTATGATTCATGGCGCTCTCCACTTCTAAATTTGTAGCGGACAGTCTATCCGCATCCTCTGTAGGAGGAGTATCCAGCGCCCACCCCATGTCGGCTTCCGCCTCTATGTCCGGCCTTGGAGCCCGACTGGTGGAAGCGTGATCGGCAGCCTCTCCGGACATATTCCGGTGAGCGTTTTTTCTATTAAAGAAACATGGACGTAATTACATTTTGAGAAAGACGACAACCACGGAGCGGGGTTTTTTGTCATACCTCTGCGCCGCATCTCCATCCTGACCGCCTTCCTTTTTGGCCTACCCGGCCTCGGTGCCTCTTGTTGGCGAGTTGCTGCGGGTTCGGCACGGCGTCCCAAATGACTTCCCTGTAAAACACCATATGTATATGGTAGGTGAAGTGTCTAAAAGGGGATCCTAGTTTTTGGAGTTGGGATTTTGGTTTTTCTTACGTGCGACGCAGGGAGCAGTCCGGGATAGTCGGACGTAATGGCCACCATGGCGTCATCACAGCTCAATTGATAGAACTGCCTGTCTATCAGCTCCACGAATATATCCGGATCTTCTTCGAGTCCGGGACCGTGGGCCCGGTCAGGGTCCTCTGGTTGTGGAGATCGGCTATTGACCTCCCTTACAGCTTTTCGTAGTTCCTGTCGTAAAATGGCAAGGTGAGTACCTACGACAAAGAATGCGGGCAGAATGGGAGTAAGGAGATATAACTCACCCAGCTTGGAGGTTGTACATGGAGAATCCATCCCGTGGCTTGATGCGAATGAACTCCTCTTCCTCTCCCTTGAACAACTCGGACAGAATTTTTGCTAAAGCAGCAGCGGAGTCCGGTCCCTTGCGCCCGCAACGGGTGGCATCATCTTCCCCGTTAAAACACCACAGGGGGTGCCCTCGATATTGAAGTGGCTGCACTCCTCGCATTATGCATATTGACATAACCTCGATTACTGTCAATCCTGATTGAGCCAGTGCTTTAATCTGGTTCATCAGGTAAAGGACTTCTCCGTTGTCTTCCTCCTGGGGGCTCCGTGGGCGCCAGCTTCGGCGTTTCTTCAGAGGAGCATTGTTGAACTCAGGAAGACCCCGCCGAACAGGGTCCAGAAGGGGGGTGTCCTCCATATAAAACCATTCCGAAGGCCAGTCTTCGGATGTCTTCTTTGGAGTACCGGACAGGTATCTGGTCCCGGCGATGCGCCATATTTCGGCTCCGCCCACTTGATAAATTGACCCCTTCTGTGTGCGGGGGACGAGGCAAAATAACCTCTTCCACAGCTCGAAATGAGCCTCGTAGCCCAGGAATAACTCGCAAAGGGCAACATAGCCGGCGATGTGTAATATGGAAGCAGGGGTGAAATTATGCAGTTGGAGGCCGTAAAACTCCAGGAGCCCACGGAGGAACGGATGAATTGGAAATCCGAGTCCCCTTAATAAGTAAGGAACAAGGCACACCCGCTCCCCCATAGAGGGGCTGGGGAAGCTCTCCGCTTGCTCCCTGCCATTGTAGGTGGCGAGCCCGGCTCGGACGGGAACCATATATGCTGGAGGGAGAAATCCCTGAGTCAGCAGTTTGACTAATTGACTGTGTGGGACGGAACATCTCTCCCAATCACTGGGCTTAGGGCAACGGGGGCGAGAGGAGGAGCTGCGGTGGTCGGCCATGTTGGAATGGATTTTTCCGAAGCGCGCTTCGATGGATTCTCGCTGTGGGAGGATGGTATGGATTGGATCTAAGAATCCCCATCCCTTTAATAGACAATTTATTTATCTGGCTAGGGGGGTGAATGTAAAAACACCCTGGCTCCTCGTATTCATTCGACGCATGGAAGATAGCCCTTATTAAGCACAGAAGCCAAGAAGTCCAACATTTATGGGGCCGGACACTACTTAACTAACATTCAAAATTTGGAGAAGAACCCGCCTTGCAATGCCGAAGACAATACTGCCTGCCGGACTTGACGTCTTTGAAGCCTGGTTCGGGGGCTACTGAGGGAGTCCTAGATTATGGGGTCTCCGGACAGTCGGACTATATCCTTTGGCCGGACCGTTGGACTATGAAGATACAAGATTGAAGACTTCGTCTCGTGTCCGGATGGGACTTTACTTGGCATGGAAGGCAAGCTAGGCAATACGGATATGTATATCTCCTCCTTTGTAACCGACCTTGTGTAACCCTAGACCCCTCCGGTGTCTACATAAACCGGAGGGTTTTAGTCCGTAGGACAATAGACAATCATACCATAGGCTAGCTTCTAGGGTTTAGCCTCTCCGATCTCTTGGTAGATCAACTCTTGTAATACTCATATCATCAAGAACAATCAAGCAGGACATAGGGTATTGCCTCCATCAAGAGGGCCTGAACCTGGGTAAACATCGTGTCCCCTGCCTCCTGTTACCATCCACCTTAGACGCACAGTTCGGGACCCCCTACCCGAGATCCGCCGGTTTTGACACCGACACCTAGATATTCTCATAATCATGCGCTTTTCTATCAATTGATCGACAGTAATTTGTTCACCGACCGTAGAATTTGCTATCTTGGGAGAAGCCACTAGTGAAACCTACGGCCCCCGGGTCTATCTTCCATCATATTATTTTTCCTATCCACTTGCTATTTCTATCATTGTTTATTTTGCAATCTTTATTTTCCAATCTATAAAATAAAAATACCAAAAATATTTATCTTATTATCTCTATCAGATCTCACTTTCGTAAGTGATCGTGAAGGGATTGACAACCCCTTTATCGTGTTGGCTGCGAGGTTCTTGTTTGTTTGTGCAGGTACTAGGGACTTGCGTGTTACCTCCTACTGGATTGATACCTTGGTTCTCAAAAATTGAGGGAAATACTTACGCTACTTTGCTGCATCACCCTTTCCTCTTCAAGGGAAAACCAACACATGCTCAAGAGGTAGCAGGGGTTCATTATATTTCTATATTTCAACCATATGTTTATGCAAATCGCCAATCTTGTCCAGCATTTGAACTCCCTCGGGGGTAAAAGAAAACCCCTTCTTCTGAGGTGGAATTCCCAACATTCCTTCTAAAATTTCATAGGCAGCATTGGCATCAAGCTCAATAAAATTCCCTTTAGCGGCAAAATCTAGGAGTTGTCTATGATGCAAAGCCAATCCTATGTAAAAATTACGAAGCACGACCTTAGCGTCACCCTTTAAATTGGAAATACGATAAGATTCCATAAGCCTATACCAAGCATCTTTCAAATTTTCTCCTTATCTTTGCTTGAAGTAAAGCACTTCAAAATCTGGTGATAAAGGAGGGGCAGGCACGCTAGCCATTAAGACTAGGAAGCGAGAAAACGGATAGATCCAACAAGAAAACGGCAAACGGAAAGAGAGAGGCGAATAAAATGGCAAATTTTTGTGAAGTGGGGAGAGAAAAACGAGAGGCAAATGGAAAATAATGTAAATTGCAAGGAGATGAGATTTGTGATTAGGAACCTGGTATATGTTGAAGATCCTCCCTGGCAATGGCGCCAGAAATTCCTGTTGGTGTCGCTTGAAGCTACGTTGGTATTTCCCCAAAGAGGAAGGGATGATGCAGCACATCGGCGGAAGGTATTTCCCTCAGATATGAAACCAAGGTTATCGAACCAGTAGGAGAACCAAGCAACACAATGTAAACATCCCCTGCACACAAATAACAAATACTCGCAACCCGACGTGTTAAAAGGGGTTGTCAATCCCATTCGGGTAACTGTGCCAGAAATTGGTGTGTGGACAAGAGAAAGTTGTAATAGATTGAATAAATAGATTGCAAATAAAATAAAGTGCAGCAAAGTATTTTTGTATTTTTGGATTAATAAATTTTAAAATAAAAACAAAGGAAAATTAGATCGCAAAGGCAAATAATATGAGAAAGAGACCCGGGGGCCGTAGATTTCACTAGTGGCTTCTCTCGAGAAAAATAGCAAACGGTGGGTGAAGAAATTACTGTTGGGCAATTGATAGAACTTCAAATACTCATGACGATATCCAGGCAATGATCATTACATAGGCATCACGTCCAAGATTAGTAGACCGACTCCTGCCTGCATCTACTACTATTACTCCACACATCGACCGCTATCCAGCATGCATCTAGTGTATTAAGTTCATGGAGAAACAGAGTAATGCAATAAGAATGATGACATGATGTAGACAAGATCTATCTATGTAGAGATAGATCCCATCGTTGTATCCTCAGTAGCAATGATACATACGTGTCGGTTCCCCTTCTGTCACTGGGATCAAGCATCGTAAGATCGAACCCACTACAAAGCACCTCTTCCCATTAGAAGATAAATAGATCAAGTTGGCCCAAAAAACCCAAATATCAGAGAAGAAATACGAGGCTATAAGAAATCGTGCATAAAAGAGATCAAAGAAACTCAAATACTTTCATGGATTTAAAAAGATAGATCTGATCATAAACTCAAAGTTCATCGATCCCAACAAACACACCGCAAAAAGAGTTACATCATATGGATCTCCAAGAGACCATTGTATTGAGAATCAAGAGACAGAGAGAGAGAGAGAGAGAGAGAGAAAGCCATCTAGCTACTAACTACGAACCCGAAGGTCTACAAAGAACTACTCACGCATCATCGGAGAGGCATCAATGGACGTAGTGAACCCCATCCGAGATGGTGTCTAGATTGGATGTGGTGGTTCTGGAACCTACGGCGGCTGGATGAATATTTCGTCAACTCCCCTAGGGTTTCTGGAATATTGGGGTATTTATAGAGCAAAGAGGCAGTCCGGGGGCACCCGAGGTGGGCACAACCCACCAGGGCGCGCCTGGGCCTCCTAGCGCGCCCTGGTGGGTTGTGCTCTCCTTGGAGCACCCCCCCCCCCAGGCGTAGTCGGGGCCCATTATGTTCCTTCTGGTCCATAAAAAATCTTTGTAAAGTTTCGTGGCATTTGGACTCCGTTTGATATTGATTTTTTGCGATGTAAAAAACATGGAAAAACATCAACTGCCACTTGGCACTATGTCAATAGGTTAGTACCCAAAATGATATAAAACAAATATAAAATGATTATAAAACATCCAAGATTGATAATATAACAGCATGGAACAATCAAAAATTAAGATACGTTGGATATGTATCAGGCACCTAGGTGGGCACAACCCACCAGGGCGCCCCCCCCCCCTCCTGGCACGCCTAGGTGGGTTGTCCCTACCTGGTGGCCCTGCAGACCTCAACCCTGATACTATAAAATCACATATTCGGAGAAAAAATCAGGGAGAAAGAATTATCATGATCCATGAGACGGAGCCGCCATCACCTCCTGTCTTCATCGGGAGGTCAGATCTAGAGTCCGTTTGGGGCTCCGGAGAGGGGATCTTCGTTATTCATCATCGCCAACCCTTCTCCATCGCCAATTCCATGATGCTCCCCACTGGGAGTGAGTAATTCCTTCGTAGGCTCGCTGGTCGGTGAGGAGTTGGATGAGATTCATCATGTAATCGAGTTAGTTTTGTTAGGGCTTGATCCGTAGTATCCAGTATGTTCTAAGATTGATGTTGCTATGACTTTGCCATGCTTAATGCTTGTCACTTTGGGCCCGAGTGACATGACTTCAGATATGAACTTTTTATGTTTTCACCATTATATCCATGTTCTAGATCCGATCTTGCAAGTTATAGTCACCTACTACGTGTTATGATCCGCAACCCCGGAGTGACAATAGTCGGGACCACTCCCGGTGATGACCATAGTTTGAGAAGTTCATGTATTCATTATGTGTTAATGCTTTGTTCTGGTTCTCTATTAAAAGTAGGCCTTAATATCCCTTAGTTTCCAATTGGACCGTGCTGCCATGGGAGAGTAGGACAAAAGATGCCATGCAAGTTCTTTCCATTAGCACATATGAATATTTACGGAATACATGCCTACATTATATTGATGAACTGGAGCTAGTGTCGTATCGCCCTAGGTTATAACTGTCTCATGATGAATATCATCCAACAAGTCACTGATCCAATGCCTACGATTTTATCCTATATTGTCCTTGCTAAGTTACAGTTGCTATCGTTACTTTGCACTTGCTACAAAACTATTGCTATCACCGTTACGTTACTATTACTGTCGTCACTATTATCCAAACTATCATATTACTTTGCTACTGATCATGTTGTTGCAGATAATTAATCTCCAGGTGTGGTTGAATTGACAACTCAGCTGCTAATACCTTCAAATATTATTTGGCTCCCCTTGTGTCGAATATATAAATTTGGGTTAAATACTCTACCCTCGAAAACTGTTGCGATCCCCTATACTTGTGGGTTATCAGCGTTCGTCCAAGCAGTCGACATGCTCGCGGTACATCTAGAGCGCGATCTCGAGCACCAAGTTGGCTATTTCACCAGACATCACCAGCTCAAGGATGTAACGGCCATGTTCCTCTACTGTGCCCAGGTGGACACCTGGGCCAAGGAGGCAGTCGAGCCTACCAACCAATGCGTTGGCATCGAGCGGGCCGCAGACAAGGTGAACTAGGAGACCCATGCGAATGGCGAGGCGGGCGCCGGTGCAAGTACGTCGCGGTCGGCCTCTGGTGCAAGTACGGCACAGAGGGCCTCTACCCACTCTTGGCGAGGAATGGGGGTACTGACGGGACATGTACCTAGTTGCGACGCCCTGCCGACAGCAGGCAAGCGCCGATGGATCCGCTCTTGTTGTGCGTCGCGCCATGCCTCTTGCTCTGCGGCGCTCCAACGGTCTCGCTGTGCGGTGATGTAGCCTATCGATGCGGACGTGCCTAGCTTGCTCTGTGGCGCGCCATCGATCATGTTGTGCGGCGAGCTGTGGCCTCTCGGCGCTGACATGCCTATCTTGATCTGTGGTGCTGAAGCACCATGCTCCAAGGGTCTGCTCAACCCTGGCGATGATGTGCATCACAACATCGTCCATCGCGTTGCCGGGGAGCGCCTCAGCCTCGGTGGGTCATGGCGCCTTCTCGTTTTCCTCATCGACGTGGTTGATGGAAGAGGCGGCACTTTGGTGGGTTGGTGATGACCCATAAGTATAGGCGATCTATCGTAGTCCTTTCTATAAGTAAGAATGTTGAACCCAACGAGGAGCAGAAGGAAATGACAAGTGGTTTTCAGTAAGGTATTCTCTGCAAGCACTGAAATTATCGGTAACAGATAGTTTTGTGAGAAGGTAATTTGTAACGGGCAACAAGTAATGAAAGTAAATAAGGTGCAGCAAGATGGCCCAATCCTTTTTGTAGCAAAGGACAAGCCTGGACAAACTCTTATATAAAGGAAAACGCTCCCCAGGACACATGAGAATTATTGTCAAGCTAGTTTTCATCACGCTCATATGATTCGCGTTCGGTACTTTGATAATTTGATATGTGGGTGGACCGGTGCTTGGGTACTGCCCTTACTTGGACAAGCATCCCACTTATGATTATCCCCTCTTGCAAGCATCCGCAACTACAAAATAAGTATTAAGGTAAACCTAACTATGGGGAATATAGCTACCAGGTAAGACCCACCCAGGAGGGGCCGGGTCAGCCCCAATGGCGGGTCACAAAAGAAGCCCAGTAACATTCAAAGCTATAGTTTATTAAGACTTATAGAAGGCCTAAGCCCAGAGGAGGCTTAAGGCCCAATATTGTAAACCGCTGGATGTAAGAAAAGACATGTAAAGAAAGGCATATAAAAGAAGTCACCGAGCCGGACACGTTTTTATGAGCCGGCCGAGACTCGGTAGGCCGCCAGGCGTCAACCTGTGTATATAAGGGGACGACCCGGCGGTGGCTTAGGGCAAGAATCAACAGATCAATAACCAAGCCGGCGGATTCACTCCTTGGTCATCGAAACACTAGCAATTCCAACACAACTAGACGTAGGCTTTTACCTTCATCGTAAGGGGCCGAACTAGTATAAAACCTCTTATGTCCTTTGTCCCGATTAACCCCTTTAAGCTTCCTAGTTGTGATGGCCCTACGACTAAGTCCTTTCACTAGGACATCTGTCGGGACAATTCCACGACAGTTGGCGCCCACCATGGGGCCAGCGCACGGTGGATTTGAGTTCTTGAAGGGCAACTTCGAGGGGCTCAAGGGATACGTTGTGGGCTGGATGACCAAGAGTCGTCACGGCAAGCTCTACATCGACGATGAAGGCTGGGGCCCCGAGGACGGCTCAATTGAGTACGGGTACCGGGTCCCCTTCGGCGGGATTCATGTCTTCATCGGCCGGATCGGCGAATCGGGCCCTGAGCCGGACGTCTGCACCAACATCATCGAGAAGGCTCAGCGCACGAGACCCGCCCGGGCCCGACCCGCCGTAAAGCGTGCCTTTGTGGGTTGCATCCATGGAGGTGAATACTTGGAAGGATCAGTGGATGGCGGTGAGACGGCCATCTGTTCTAACACTACGTCATTAATAGGCGAGACGGATTCTTTGTATCAGCTGCAGGATGGCATGCTTGGGGGTTGTTCCGATGGTAGCAGTATTCCGGACCCCTTTGAGCCACCGAATCGAGCCGGAGTCTTCATGGCAGGAACTCAGCCCGGGAAGAACTCCACGGCTGCAGCAGCAACAACCACCGGGTCGCCAGTGGTCGGGTCAGGAGACCCCGCGCGCCCCCCGGCTCAGATGCTAATGGACCTCATGGATAAGCTGATGGCTCTGTTGACTACCGTGGTAGAGCCGGCGGATAAAGTTCAGCATGACGCGGAGGTGGCATGGGTACGCGAAGAGATGGCACAGGCCAAGGAAAATTTAGCAGCAGAAGAGGTCAGGATGGTCGTGGAATGGGCGGCTTTGCACGCTCGTGCTCAGCAGCTTCAAGCGGAGACTTTCCGGCTCTTGGTTGATCTGAACGCGTCAAACGAGGTCATGAGGAGAAGGCATCAGAAAACTCTATCACGTCTACCTCTAACGCTCGATCCTAGGAACCTTTTCCACACACCCGAGGCCGGTCCAAGTAACCCACTGGAGGCAAATCGGATCATGACACCCGGAGCGCCGGTTCAGCCTCGGGCCATGGAACCACCTCGTATGAGTACCGCTCCGCCTCATTATGCGCCAACACCACCGGGTCACTTATCCTTTCCTTTGGAAAACCTCATTGCTGTGTCGGCTCGTTCGGCGGCTCTCCCAATGGAAGGCGACGCTCCGACAGCAATCGAAACACGAAGGGTGAGAGAACTCCTTCAAACGGCTCTGGCGCAGTAGGATGCGTACTCTTACAGTCGAGACAGAATCCATTCAACCCCTCGCCCGAGCCGGAGCCAGAGCTATAGCAGGCATATGAACTCAGATGATATGTCAAGCAACGCTCAACGCCATAACCAACCGCGCAGGCATGAGCCGATGCAGGTTGGAGCCCTTAACTAAGCGGATCAGGAGAGGATCCATCAAGAGGCTGAGCGGGCGGTTCAACTGGCAGCCGAGCAGGTGGCTCATCAAACTTTTCCGGCTTATCCAGCAACCTCTGTTGAGGTAGGAGTAGCCACAAGAACAGGAGGTGTTCCTTGCGTAGTGCCGGCTATACGTAATGAGCACTTACCTAAAGACTTTAAGGGGCCTCGTAAAGTGCCTAATTACACGGCTGACTTGCAGCCTGGGGCATGGATTGAAAGTTATGAGATGGCAATGGAGCTGTTGGAAGTCAGTGATGCAGCGATGGCTAAGTATTTCACCATGATGTTGGATGTAACGGCTCACACTTGGTTGAAAGGGTTACCACCCAATTCCATCGGCTCATGGGCGGAGTTGAAGGCCCAGTTCATTCAGAACTTCAAAGACACATGTAAGAAACCTATGTCAATCGTGGACCTGACTAATTGTAAGCAAGAGGAAGGGGAGTCCACAACCCATTGGGTGCGCCGGGTCAAGGAGATAATACATTCATCTGATAAGATGGATGCTGGCTCGGCAATCTTAATGTTGGAGAAAAATTGCCGTTTTGAACCTCTGAAGCAGAAGCTGGGGCGGCTCAAGCGTGACTGCAATGACATGGGCCAGTTGATGGCGGTTGTTGGTGTCAAAACCGGCGGATCTCGGGTAGGGGGTCCCGAACTGTGCGTCTAAGGCGGATGGTAACAGGAGGCAGGGGACACGATGTTTTACCCAGGTTCAGGCCCACTTGATGGAGGTAAAACCCTACGTCCTGCTTGATTTATTCTTGATGATATGAGTATTACAAGAGTTGATCTACCACGAGATCGGAGAGGCTAAACCCTAGGAGTTAGCCTATGGTATGATTGTATGTTATCCTACGGACAAAAACCCTCTGGTTTATATAGACACCGGAGGGGGCTAGGGTTACACAAGGTTGGTTACAAAGGAGGAGATATACATATCCGTATTGCCTAGCTTGCCTTCCACGCCAACTAGAGTCCCATCCAAACACGAGACGAAGTCTTCAATCTTGTATCTTCATAGTCCAATAGTCCAGCCAAAGGATATAGTCCGGCTGTCCGAAGACCCCCTAATCCAGGACTCCCTCAGTAGCCCCTGAACCAGGCTTCAATGACGATGAGTCCGGCGCGCAGTATTGTCTTCGGCATTGCAAGGCGGGTTCCTCCTCCGAATACACCACGGAAGAATTTGAATACAAGGATAGTGTCCAACCCTGTAAAATAAGTTCCACATACCATCATAGAGAGAATAATATTTCCACAAATCTAATATGCTGACATGTTTTGGCAACATGACATCATGCCATGGCTCGGTGATTATTCGAACCATTTTTCTTTAGCTAGCCCCGCACATAACGCGAGGCAGTTTATTGACACGTCTTGTCAAAGCAGAGATCGTGTCCCCCTTATTACGGGATTCTCATCAATATGGTCGTGGGTAACCCAACCATGCCTAGGACTCCTAGATTTTAGGCAAGTCCCAAACGGCCACGAGGAGGACGCTTGATATTCACCCTCTTTATAAAGGGTCAAGGCTTTTACTTTTTTCCTCCCGTGCTCAATCGAATCCCTCCCCCGCCTCGAGTTCTAACACTCAAAGCCTAGGTCAGGTGCTTCGGATCTTCAATCATGTCCGGATCCAGCCTCCAGGGCCGGTGGATGCCCTCCTCCATCATGGAAGAGGATATCAAGAAGTTGAGGGAGGCAAGATACCTGACCGCCGAAGTCTCACATTGGCTGCCCGCCCGAGGGCAGGTCGTCCCTACTCCTGAACCCAATGAAGATGTCGAGTTCATCTCCCACTTCCTCCGAGGACTAGGCCTCACTCTGGATCCCTTCGTAAGGGGTTTAATGTTCTATTACGGGCTTGATTTCCACGATCTAGCCCCGGATTCCTTTCTCCACATCTCGGCATTTATTGTCGTATGTGAGGCCTTCCTCCGCATTACCCCTCACTTCAGCCTGTGGCTCAAGACCTTTGATGTGAAGCCGAAGACGGTCGAAGGCAGTATGCAGCATGCGGGGGTGCATTAATAAGCAAGATTGCCAGAGCTCGGTGGCCAAAAGGTTCCTTTCCAGAGGTGTCCGGATTATGGCAACGGGAGTGGTTCTACATCACCGCTCCCGGAAGTGCCAAGTGGGTAGCTTCCCCCGCCTTTCACTCGGGCCCTCCACCACAACTGATGTCATGGATCAGCAGGGGGCTGAGCTGGGGTCCAGCCAAGGGTGTGCCCATACTGCAGAGCCGCATCCGGGATCTCTTCGAGGGAGATTTTAGTTTAGTTACGGTAGTGCAAGTCATGCTAGTTCGTCAAGTCCAGCCTTGCAAACGCCAGCCCCTCCACTTGTGGGAATTCAACCCAGAAGGACCGCACGCTATTCAGAATTTCCTCGGCCTGACGCACGAGGAGATGTACAAGTCGTTCTTCGGACCCCAAATAGAGTGTCCGGACACCTCCGAGGACGTGGGCCTAAGCAGCAACCGCACCGCGGCCCGAGTAAGTAATCCTCTAGCCGAACACACTGTCTTTCATTTATCATGACGTCATTCTGAAGAATCGCTTTTTGACCAGGACTGGATAACAAAGGCGGAGATGATCCGGTGTTCGGCCCCCCTTCCCGAAGGCTTGGACAATCCGGTGCTGGAAAAGATGCTCGAGCCGGCACCTTGCCTGGTGCCCTCAAAGGAAGATGAAGGGGGAATAAAGAGGGCGAAAGCAGGCCCCCACTGCTACCTATTCCAACCGAGGGAACGGGCGCCTCCATGAGGGAGGATAACCAAGGGAAGGAATCTGACATTCCCTCGCCCTGGGGGAGGAAGAGGACTACCTCTGATGACCCGGAAACCAAGGTTTCCAAACGGGAGAAGAAAACTCCACCAGAGGGTCCAACCTCAGGGGGTGCTCTTGCCGCACAAAGTCCGTGCGGGGATGAGCCCTCTAACGAGCTGTAAGTAATCAAAAAGTACTTAATAGTGAATATATACTACCTTACTTCTGAGGAAGATAACCGAAGCATCTATCTTGCAGTTCGGATCTGAGCCCTTCTCAGCAGAGCTCGTCTTCGGGGATCTTCTTCCGGAGATGATGGAGAGCGAAATGCCTCCTCCGGACTCCCTGGCTCAAGAATCGGGCGACCTTGAAGTGTCGTCACGGAGAGTTTCTCCGGATCCGGCAAGGCCAGAAGGTAATCACATCGTCACCCGAAGCCCTCAGTATCTGGCTCTCGAAGAGAGCAATCAAAAGAGTCCGGCACCACTTGGTATGCGGTCGGGGGTACTGAAGGGTTTGCTAGAGCGAGCGACTATCTCAGAAGAGCACCGTACATTAATGTGTATGGTGATTGAAAGGATTTCGTCCGCCGAAAATGGGTTGCATGAAGCCTTTATGAGTCTACTGACGGGCTTTGAGGTACGTGGAATGATATGCGTTTGTGGTAGTACCGCACATTTTTAGGTGCGCCCTGTGTAGATAGTAGCCCCTGAGACTTTGGTTGTCATCGAGAACGGCGGGAACAGAGGGTCGTAGTCCCAGGTAATGACCAGACTGCCGTTATGTGCAGGTGTCTGGAGCTCCGGTGGCTAGCCGGACTGATGGGGTTGCCGTATTAAAATGGCGACTGGATGTCGCGGATGCCGACATCGAGCTTGTTAACAAGCGGCTTGACGAGGCACAGGGTAGGTGATATTTATAGTGAATGTCACATAGTAAGAGCAGCATGATGCCAATATCTTTAATATGTTGTGACTGCAGATGGAGCTGCCACCGTGGAGGCCCTGCAGGCGGAGCTTGCCCGAGCCAAGGAGCAAGCAAGGAGTAGTAATGCGGCCGCTTTGAAGGCGGCCGAAGAGTTGAAAGCCAATAAGGCCGCTCATAGCGAGAGCAAAGAGAAAATGGCCGAAATGGTTGTGAAGTTAAAAGACACTGCCGACCGCTGCCAGTTTCTTGAGGAAGAAAACCGGGCGAAGGCTACGGACCTTGAAAAGGCCACAATGCCGACCAAAGACACCCGCTCTGCAATGAGAGCGAAGAAGGAGGAACTGCGAGAAGCCGGGGACATTGTGGCTGGGAAGCCCTTTATGCTACGGAGGAAGTTCGGCGATCCGTGGTATGCCCCTCTGGATCAGCTATGGAGTTCGGCCGACGCATATCTGGACTTAGCGACGAGCGATGTCGATGCGATCGAATACTTCCGAGATCAGACAAATCGTGAAGTGGACAAGCTGTTCTGGTCGCAATTTAATGTTCCAGAGCATCCGCTTCCATTGACTGATCAGCTTGCCGAATGGGCCGAACTCAATAGATTGTCCGGACTCACCATGAGGTCTATTGTGGATCATCTGTGGCCGGAAAGGCCAAAGCCGAACAGCTATTTTAGCTTGGTGCAGCAGTTCCTTGGTGCGGTGCCACGCATTAATGCGATGAAGAGGTCGGCGTGCATAGAAGGCCCGTGGATGGCCCTTGCTCGTGTCAAAACATACTGGGCGGAGATGGATGCCACCACTATCACGGCGCAGGGTTCAGCCATAGGCCGAGTGGCTGCCGATCACTATTTTGAAGAAGTTCTTGAGGGTGCTCGTATGATAGAGGCCCAGTGGTCAAAGAATGTTATGTTTGAGTGACATGTATTCCCATTGTAAAGACAATGTTTTATTGAATTTATCAAGGATGTATTTATACTTTTGCCCGAAAGTATTGTGATGCCTCTTGTGCGGCCGTTTTATGTATACATGTATATAACCTGAAAGATTGCAGTCGTCGGCTTCAGCCCCCACGCATATAATGCGGGGGTGTTCGCAGAAGACGCGTATTCACACTTAATCCAACGTCTTGGTCCTAATAAGGAGGTGATAGCGTAGCGAACTAGTTAACCGGACTATAATGCTTTAACACTTTGACTTAGCCATAGGAGTTTGACAGTGGGGCTACTATATAGCCCCTGGTGGCTCCGCACTCGTCCGGATTCGGGGTGCGTACATGCCTGGCCGGGAAACGGCCCTTCGTTAAAGCGGAGGAATCCCAAAGATTCCAATAGGTCATCGAGTGGTTGACCAGTCTCACGCTATATCATGACAGTCAGTTTTCGGCTTTCTCTACTGAGGTGCTCGTCCGGATGAACCAGGGCACAATCGCAGTAGTTCTCCTGGTGCCGCCTTAGCCGATAGAGAGGAACGTAAGGCAGCAAAACATAGGAGCCGGGCAAACCCAACATTTGACCAAAGACATGATTCGGAGCTGATGCATATAAGGCCAAACTCGCGACGCCGAACACTCCCTAAGGTATTCGGTCTTTATGGTGTAAACCGGGTCTAGACAGTACCCTTTGTA
This sequence comes from Triticum dicoccoides, assembly GCF_002162155.2. Lineage (NCBI taxonomy): Eukaryota > Viridiplantae > Streptophyta > Magnoliopsida > Poales > Poaceae > Triticum > Triticum dicoccoides. The sequence goes on along the minus strand of NC_041392.1, from coordinate 309,240,872 downwards.
ATAAGCCCCTGGTGTCCAGGTACGTGCATTATTCTGGCGTGGCCACATGCCAAGACGTCAGCATCCTTCTAGGTTGTACTGAGAATCCGAGGGATGTAAATCAACAAGAGACAGTAAAAAAGGTTTACGTAGGGTCTTAATCTACAAAGAATCCTTGGAACGGGTCCCTGCTGCACGTCTGCGCCTGTGTCTCCGTTGTGCCGTATCCTGGACGGGTGTAGCACGATGGCCATCTGAAAAAGAGAGGAACTTAATTGAAAAGTTGTCGTGCAAAAGTTAAGTTATACTAAATAAACAATATATAGTTGAAAATGAGAAAAGGTGAGCCTTATTGCCACTTTTGCGCGCGCGTTGAGCCCCTGTTGTAATAGGGGTATAGCCATCAAACCTGTATTAATTACATATAGCTGAGCCGGACTCGTCTAGCCGTGTCCGTGCTCTTAACGACCTGTCAAATGCTTGAGTTGGTGAGGTCGTTTAGTGTGCAGCGACCAAGGCGGCCGCACCGTCTTCGGCGCGCAAGGAGCGCTCAATATTTCCATTTACTGTAATGATGTCGCGTGGACCGGGCATCTTGAGCTTGAGGGAAGCGTAAAGCGGTATTGCGTTAAAGCGAGCGAAAGCTTCGTGTCCGAGTAGTGCTTGATAGCCACTTTGGAACGGAGCGACGTGGAAAGTTAAATTTTCGCTGCGGAAGTTGTCGGGGAAGCCGAATATAACCTCTAGTAGCAGGGAGCCCCTGCAGTGAGCCTCCGGGCCTGGCGTTACTCCTCTAAAGGTAGCATTGCTGCGGCAAATTTTTTTTCAGTCTATCCCCATTTTGTGGACTGTGTCCTGATATATCAGATTCAAACTGCTGCCACCGTCCATCAGGACTCGGGTGAAGTGGTATCCATCAATTATTGGATCTAATATCAAGGCAGCCCATCCTGCACGCCAGATACTTGCCGAGTAATCCCTATGGTCGAAGGTGATCGGTTGGGACGACCAGTGGCGGAGCTCCGCGGTGATAGGCCCTGGGGCATGTTCCTCTAAAGGTGCCGCTTTATCTCTCCCTTTTATCACGTGTAACACATTGACTGTTTTGACTTCTGGTGCGAATTTCTTCTGTTCCCCTGTGCTTTGCTTGTGAGGCTCGTCCTCGTCTTCACTTGGTGTATCCTGCCCCTTGTGTTCGGCGTTGAGCTTGCTGGACTGTTTGAAGACCCAACATTCTCTGTGGGTATGATTTGCAGGTTTATCAGGGGTGCTATGGATCTGACATATTTGGTCCAAAATTTTGTTTAGGCTGGACAATTCGTCTCTGTTGCCTTTGGAGGGCGGCTTCTGCTGCCCTGGCCGAGAGCTTCTAAATCCGGCATTTACCGCCGTGCTCTTCGGGCTGTCTCTTTTATTCTGGCGCTTATTCTTGCTGCGTCATGATTTCCCGTTTCCATCCCTGACTTCGGATGTACTTGGGTCACTGGTGTTGCATCGGGCTAACCAGCTATCCTCGCCCGTGCAAAAACGGGTCATGAGGCTTGTTAATGCTGCCATTGTTCTCGACTTTTCTTGACCGAGGTGTCTGACAAGCCATTCATCTCGAACGCTATGCTTGAAGGCTGCTAAGGCTTCGGCGTCCGAACAGTCAACTATTTGGTTCTTTTTAGTGAGGAACCTATTCCAAAGTTTTCGGGCTGACTCACTGGGCTGTTGAGTTATATGACTTAAATCGTCTGCATCCGGTGGTCGAACATATGTCCCTTGAAAATTTGCCCGAAAGGCGTCTTCGAGCTCTTCACAACTTTCGATGGAGTTTTCAGGGAGGCTTTTAAGCCAGTGCCGAGCTGGCCCTTTGAGCTTGAGGGGTAAGTACTTGATGGCATGGAGATCATCTTGTCGAGCCATATGGATATGGAGGATGTAGTCCTCAATCCAGACCCCAGGGTCTGTTGTTCCGTCGTACGCCTCTATGTTTACGGGTTTGAATCCCTCTGGAAATTCATGATCCAGCACCTCGTCGGTGAAACATAGAGGGTGTGCGGCACCCCTGTATTTGGGTGTACCGTGGTGTTCAGATGTTTGTTGTGTTGCATTGTATGTTGGAGCGCGCCTGCGTGGTCCATAGATGGATCTGGTTGCGTCGTCCTTTTGATGCGAGCCCTTACACGGATCGCGTACTGGTTTATGTGCGGCGTCGATTGCCGCTTTATGTTGGCTATGAGGTCGTCTATCCGACTGGATGGCCGTTTTATTTTTTAATTGTGGAGGATCTAAGGCCTCCTCATCAAATTCAAGTAGCAACTTTCGCTTCGGATAGCTCTTGGTGTGGCGATTACTGCCGTATTTCGCTGCAGTGTTGAGTACTTCACTCCATTTGATTTTGAGTGTGTCTTGTGCAGCCTTGAGCCTTTGCTTCTATTTTTTCAGACTCCTCGCCGTGGCAACAAGCCTTTGGTGGGCATTATGTTGCTCCTGGCGCCTGTCCGGTGTGATGTCGTCTGGACTGTTATCTTCGACGGGGTTGGGTTGTTCGGCTTGATTTTCCGTGTTGCCGTGGTCGGGCAATGGTTCACCCTGCTCTAACGCTGGGTCTATGTGATCGTTATTTCTGCCGAGGCAGGATTTGGAGCGGCGTTTACGCCGCCGCTTTGACTGCTTCTCGAGGGAACAACCCTTCGTTGTGTCCTTCCGTTCCTCGTAGTTATTTTCTTTAGGTGTGTCCACCATGTATACGTCATGTGATGAAGTGGGCGTCCAGTGCCCTGTGGGCAGTGGTTCCTCTTCGCCTCCCGCATCGTCGTCCATACCGTCGATGCCTTCGGAGTCAAAGTCAAGCATGTCAGTTAAGTCATCGACAGTGGCTACTAAGTGGGTGGTGGGTGGGCAGCGAATTTCTTCGTCATCCGCATCCCAATCCTGCGGGACGTAGTTCGGCCAGGACTCTCCTGACAAGGAGAGAGACCTTAATGAGTTCAGTATGTCGCCAAAGGGCAAGTGCTGAAAAATATCCGTGGAGGTAAACTCCATGATCGGCACCCAATCGGATTCGACAGGAACGGGCGCAGGCGGTTCGGAGTCCGTGTCCGGAGAAGGATCCGGCAGTTTGGCAACACGGCTCTCATGAAGGGTAAGGTCGATATTCGGCTCGATCGCCGCAAAGGATACGGCCTCCATGGCGGGGTCTATCCACCCGTTCATGGATTGCGCAACTGGCTCTGAATTGAGGGTCGGAGCGGTTGCCGGTGCGATCTCTTGAACACTGTCCGATGGTAGAGCTAAATCGTACTCATCATGACTGCGTGGCGCACAAGGCAGGGGCTCGAATCCGTCGAAGATTAAGTCTCCGCAGATATCGGCCATGTAGTTTAAGCTTCCAAACCTGACCTGGTGGCCAAGGGCGTAACTTTTGATCTACTCCAGATGGCCAAGCGAGCTGGCCCGCAGTGCGAAGCCGCCGAACAGAAAGATCTATCCCGGGAAAAAAGTCTCACCCTGGACTGCATCGCTATCGATGATAGTAGGAGCCATCAAGCCTAACGGCGATGACACAGAGGAACTCTCAATGAAAGCACAAATGTCGGTGTCAAAACCGGCGGATCTCGGGTAGGGGGTCCCGAACTGTGCGTCTAAGGCGGATGGTAACAGGAGGTAGGGGACATGATGTTTTACCCAGGTTCGGGCCCTCTTGATGGAGGTAAAACCCTACGTCCTGCTTGATTTATTCTTGATGATATGAGTATTACAAGAGTTGATCTACCACGAGATCGGAGAGGCTAAACCCTAGAAGTTAGCCTATGGTATGATTGTATGTTGTCCTACGGACTAAAACCCTCCGGTCTATATAGACAATGGAGGGGGCTAGGGTTACACAAGGTCGGTTACAAAGGAGGAGATATACATATCTGTATTGCCTAGCTTGCCTTCCATGCCAAGTAGAGTCCCATCCGGACATGAGATGAAGTCTTCAATCTTGTATCTTCATAGTCCAACAGTCCGGCCAAAGGATATAGTCCGGCTGTCCGGAGACCCCCTAATCCAGGACTCCCTCAGCGGCCTTGGTCAAATATGCTGATTCTGACAGTACCAGGGACCCCTGTGTGATGAAGAAAAAACAGGGAAGGGAAAGAAGAACGACGACGGCAAGGGGCACCAGCATAACCCGGCGAATCAAGGAGGTAATAAACGTAAGGATGATGAGTTTGTGGCTAACACCAATGCACAGGGCAACAACCAATGGCACAAGGGTAGGCAACCCCCTCGGTCAGGCAGGTCAGGTCCCACCCTCGAGCAACTACTGAATGAACCTTGTCTAGGGCACGGCACCCGGGAGAAGCCAGCTACCCATCTGTGGAAGGACTGTACGATCATGAAGGCATTTAAAAATTCCAACATGTTTGATGGTAGCCACGAACCTGGTGGCGGTTCAGGCAGAGGCGGCTTTCAGGGCCCGGGCGCCGGATCAAGCGGAGGCGGTTTCACGGTCAAGGCCATCCGGGTAACCAGGGCGGTTATAATCAGCAACCCGGCCAAAATAATCAGCAACAACAATCCGGGTATCAGAGTAACCCAAAACAGTTGAATAGTGGGCAGTACCATGTGTTTACCACTAGTTTATGCAAGAGGGATCAGAAGCTTCATAAGAGGGTTGTCAATGTTGTTGAGCCGGCAATCCCACGTTATTTGAGGTGGTCAGAACAGCCTATTGTGTGGAGCAGAGAAGATCACCCTCCCCGGGTTGATAATCCGGGTCACTTGGCCTTGGTGGTGGCACCCCAGGTTGGTGGATATAAGTTCACTAAGGTGCTCATGGATGGAGGCAGTAGCATCAACATCCTCTATTATGAGACGTTTTGTCGGATGGGGTTGACTGATAAAAGTCTTAAGCAATCCAACACTATTTTTCATGGTGTTGTCCCTGGCAAGTCGGCATACCCAGTTGGTAAGATTGAACTGGAAGTGGCCTTTGGAGATGAATATGATTCCAGGGCTGAGAAGTTAACTTTTGAAGTGGTTAAGATCAAAAGCTCGTATCATGCTCTGTTTGGACGGCCGGCTTACGCCAAGTTCATGGCTCGGCCGTGTTATGTATATCTGCGGCTCAAGATGCTAGGTTATAAAGGCACCATTACAGTTCATGGAAGCCAGAAAATAGCCTTGGAATGTGAAGAAGGTGATGCCACTTACGCTGAGTCTGTTTGTGCGACAAAGGAATTGATGTTTTATAAAGACAACATTGACCCGGCGGACATGACATCTTTGAAGAAGCCAACTACGGAGCATGAACCAGTGTTGAAGTTCAAGTCGGCTGATGACACCAAGATGGTTGATTTTGTGCCAGGCGACTCATCCAAACAATTCATCATCAGTGCCAACTTGGATCCAAAATAGGAAAGCGCGCTCATTGAGTTCATCCGTGAGAATCGGGACATCTTTGCATGGAATCCTTCTGACATGCCGAGTGTCCCGAGAGAACTCGCTAAGCACACTCTTAACATTGATCCGAAGTTTAAGCCGGTCAGGCAGTTCCTTCGGCGGTTTAACGAGGAACGACACAAGGACATAGGAGAAGAGGTGGCCCGGCTCTTGGCGGCCGGGTTCATTGTGGAAGTTTTTCACCTAGAGTGGTTGTCTAACCCGGTGCTTGTACTCAAGAAGAACGGCACCTCGCGTATGTGTGTGGATTACACTGATTTGAACAAGGCTTGTCCGGCTGACCCTTTTGCTCTCCCTCGTATTGATCGGATCATCGATGCTATGGCGGGTTGCAAGCGTTTGAGTTTTTTGGATGCATACTCAGGTTATCATCAAATCAAGATGGCAGTTAAGGACCAAGAGAAAACAACTTTCATCACTCCGTTTGGAGCCTTCTGCTATGTGTCTATGCCTTTTGGGCTTAAAAGTGCCCAGGCGACTTATCAATGGTGTGTAAAGAATTGCCTTCACAATCAGATTGGGCGGAATGTTCATGCTTATGTGGATGATATAGTGGTGAAGTCCAGAAAGGATAAAACCTTGGTAACAGATCTGAAGGAGACCTTTGATAACTTCCGGGTCTACAAGATGATGCTTAACCCAGCCAAGTGTGTTTTTGGAGTCCCAGCTGGAAAACTTTTGGGTTTTCTGGTGTCTAACAGAGGTATTGAGGCTAACCCGGAGAAGATCAAGGTAATCACATCTCTGGCTAAACCGGTGTGCATTAATGACGTTCAGCGGCTGGCGGGTCATATCGCGGCCTTAAGCTGCTATGGCGGGTTGCGAGCGTTTGAGTTTTTTGGATGCATACTCAGGTTATCATCAGATCAAGATGGCAGTTAAGGACCAAGAGAAAATAGCTTTCATCACTCTGTTTGGAGCCTTCTGCTATGTGTCTATGCCTTTTGGACTTAAAAGTGCCCAGGCGACTTATCAACGGTGTGTACAGAATTGCCTTCACAATCAGATTGTGCGGAATGTTCATGCTTATGTGGATGATATAGTGGTGAAGTCCATAAAGGAGAAAACCTTGGTAACAGATCTGAAGGAGACCTTTGATAACCTCTGGGTCTACAAGATGATGCTTAACCCGGCCAAGTGTGTTTTTGGAGTCCCAGCTGGCAAACTTTTGGGTTTTTTGGTGTCTAACAGAGGTATTGAGGCTAACCCGAAGAAGATCAAGGCAATCACATCTCTGGCTAAACCGGTGTGCATCAATGACGTTCAGCGGCTGGCGGGTCGCACCATGGCCTTAAGCCAGTTCATAAGCCGGTTAGGGGAGAAGGCGATACCAAATGATGAAAAAGGTGGATGACTTCATCTGGAGTGATGCGGCTAACTCTGCTTTTGAGGATTTGAAGAAACAGCTCGCTGAACCCCTGGTTCTTGTTGCTCCAGTTGAGAAAGAGCCGTTGTTATTATATGTAGCTGCTAACTCATGAGCTGTTAGTGTGGCCATTGTGGTGGAGCGCAAGGAGGCCGGCAAGGAACATCCAGTCCAATGGCCGGTTTACTACGTCAGTGAGGTGCTGATTGAATCTAAACAAAGATATCCACATTGGCAGAAGATCGTGTATGGGGTGTTCATGGCAAGCCGGAAGCTCAAACATTACTTTCAGAGTCACCCAATCACTGTGGTTAGCTCTGCTCCTTTGGGAGACATCATTCAAAATAGAGAAGCTATTGGACGAGTCGCCAAGTGGGCCATTGAACTTGGGTCCCATGGGTTGAAGTATGTGCCACGTACTGCGATCAAATCTCAAGCGCTGGTTGACTTTAGTAATGAATGGACAGAGATGCAGATGCCAGAGGAGAAACCAGACAACACATATTGGACGATTCACTTTGATGGGTCCAGACAGTTGGAAGGCTCGGGGGCTGGAGTTGTTTTAACTTCCCCTCGAGGTGACAAGTTTTGTTATGTGTTGCGATTGATGTTTCCTTGTACTAAAAATGCAGCAGAATATGAAGCCTTGCTCCATGGTCTTCGAATGGCTAAAGAAATGAGTCTGGGCCGGGTCCGGTGCCTTGGCGATTCAGGTTTGGTGGCTCAACAGGTGTCAGGCAAGTGGGATTCCAAGGATCCTCTCATGGTGGCTTATCACTGTGAAGTCGATGCTGTTGCAGGACATTTTAAGGGTTATCAAGTGGAACACATTGACCGTAGAAAGAATGAAGCGGCCGATGACTTAAGCCGGTTAGGATCTCAGCGTAAGTCGGTGCCACCTAACACCTTTTTGGATGTTTTGCATAACCCGTCTGTTAAGTTACCTACAGAGGAAGATTTGGCCGTTCCTGACCCGGAGGCACAGTTGGTGGCGGCTCTTCACGTCATCCCACATTGGACAATACCGTTCTTGGCTTACATGACCCGGGGCGAGTTGCCAGTGGATGAGACCCTGTCCCGGCAGATAACCTGGCGGTCCAAGTCAATGAAGATTTCTGACGGAGAGTTATACCATCGCAGCGTCACTGGGTCCAAATCAGCCCCTTACGAAGCAACGCATAAACTAGGGTTCAAGCTTCTGTCACTCTAGCAACCCATCATCTACTTATTACTTCCCAATGCCTTCCCCTAGGCCCAAACAATGGTGAAGTGTCATGTACTCGATGTTCACATGACACCACTAGAGGAAACACAACATACATCTCATCAAAATATCGAACGAATACCAAATTCACATGACTACTTATACCAAGACTTCTCCCATGTCCTCAGGAACAAACGTAACTACTCACAAATCATATTCATGTTCATAATCAGAGGGGTATTAATATGCACAAAGGATCTGAACATATGATCTTCCACCAAATAAAACAACTAGCATCAACTACAAGGAGTAATCAACACTACTAGCAACCCACAGGTACCAATCTGTGGTTTTTGGACAAAGATTGGATACAAGAGATGAACTAGGGTTTGAGATGAGATGGTGCTGGTGAAGATGTTGATGGAGATTGACCCCCTCCCGATGAGAGGATCGATGGTGATGATGATGGTGATGATTTCCCTCTCCCGGAGGGATGCTTCCCTGGCAGAACAGCTCCGCCGGAGCCCTAGATTGGTTCCGCCAAGGTTCCGCCTCGTGGCGGCGACACTTCGTCCCAAAAGCTTGCTTATCATTTTTTTCAGGGCGAAAGACTTCATATAGCCAAAGATGGGCACCGGAGGCCTGCCAGGGGGGCCATGAGACAGGGGGCGCGCCTAGGGGGTAGGGCGCGCCCCCACCCTCGTGGATGGTGGGTGGCCCCCCTCTGGTGCTTTCTTCGCCCAATATTTTTTATATATTCCAAAACTAACTTCCGTGGAGTTTCAGGACTTTTGGAGTTGTGCAGAATAGGTCTCTAATATTTGCTCCTTTTCCAGCCCAGAATTCCAGCTGACGGCATTCTCCCTCTTCGTGCAAACCTTGTAAAATAAGAGAGAATAGGCATAAGTATTGTGACATAATGTGTAATAACAGCCCATAATGCAATAAATATTGATATAAAAGCATGATGCAAAATGGACGTATCAACTCCCCCAAGCTTAGACCTTTCTTGTCCTCAAGCGGAAGCCGATATCGAAAAATATGTCCACATGTTTAGAGATAGAGGTGTCGATAAAATAAAATACGGACATGAGGGCATCATGATCATTCTTAGAACAGCAACATATATATTGTCATATGATTTCTTATGCTAAAGTAACAATCTTATTCACAATGTAAAGTATGAATCGGAAACTTCATTGAAAACTAACAAATTATAATCTCAGTTATTGAAGCAATTGCAAGTTATTATAACATCGGAAAGATTCAATATAAGAGCTTTTCAGCAAGTCCACATACTCAACTATCATTTAGTCTTTCACAATTGCTAACACTCACGCAGTACTTATGAGTATGAAGCTTTAATCAGACACATAGAAAGATAGGGGCTTATAGTTTTGCCTCCCAACCTTTTACCTCACGGGTAATGTCAACAATAATAGTTTATGAAAACCCACATCCAATTAGCTATATATATTAGGATCTTTCCAACACACAGTGCTTGCCAAAGGATAATTTGTAAAAAGGAAAGGTGAAGATCACCATGACCCCTGTATGAAGTATAGGACAAAAATAAAAGATAGGCCCTTCGCGGAGGGAAGCAGAGGTTGTCATGTGTTTTTATGGTTGGATGCACGAATTCTTAATGCAAAAGAATGTTACTTTATATTGCCACTTGTGATTTGGACCTTTATTATGCAGTCTGTCGCTTTTATTTCTTCCACATCACCAGATCATATAAAGCTTATTTTCTCCAAAATTATAGATCATACATATTTAGAGAGCAATTTTTATTGCTTGCAACAATGACAACTTACTTGAAGGATCTTACTCAATCCATAGGTAGATATGGTGGACTCCCATGGAAAAACTAGGTTTAAGGATATTTGGAAGAACAAGTAGTATCTCTACTTGGTGCAAAGAATTTGGCTAGCATGATGGGGAAAGGCAAGGTCAACATGTTGGATGATCCATGACAATATAATTTATTTCGGATGTAAGAAAACATAACCCATTATGTTGTCTTCCTTGTCCAACATCAACCTTTTAGCATATCGTATTTTAATGAGTGCTCACAATCATAAAAGATGTCCAAGATAGTATATTTATATGTGAAAACCTCTCTTTGTTTATTACTTCCTATTAATTGCAACGATGACCAAAACTATGTTTGTCAACTCTTAACAACTTTTATTCATCATACTCTTTATATGTGAAGTCATTACTCTCCATAAGATCAATATGATCTCTTTATTTCTTTTTATTCGTACTTTTATTCCCTCAAGATCGTAGCAAGATAGCAAAGCCCTCGACTCGAAACTAATCTTTATTATATGTAGCTCACGGACTCGATTACATAGAAGGATCATAAAGCAAAACTCCAAACTAGATCATACTAAAACTTTATTCTACTAGATTAAGATATTACCACGAACTAAGAAAAACGGTAAAGATAAAAGTGTGATGGTGATACGATACCGGGGCACTCCCGCAAGCTTGGTAGTTGCCAAGGGGAGTGCCCATACCCGATATTCAATTCTCCTTCGGTGGTAGTGATGATGGAGTTGTTGATGATGTAGGCTTGTCGTCCATCTTCCAAGGCATAGTCTCACCATCATAGAAGGATGATCAAGTCTCCTGGATCCTCAAATCTGTAGCCAAACTCATCCTCTTGAATCTATATTCATACTCACAATTTTGGTTTTGCAGGTCGTAGATCTGAGCTTGGAGGTCTCAATTTTCTCGTGAAGCTTGAAGATGGTCTCCCCAGTGTTCTTGGCATCCAGCTTGTGATTGTTGGCGAACTCCGCGATCATCATGTGGTTGGCGTCGAGTCCGCATTCCACCATCCCCTGGTACTTGAAAACTTGTTGCTCAATTGCTTCGAGTTTTGTCTTCACGCTTTCGGTCCTCCTTGGTCCCTCAACATCGCGGATGTGCAGCACCCCCTCACGCAACTCAATGGTTTGAGGGTGTTGCAGCACCTCTGTGAGGTAGGGGTTGATGACCCTTTGGAAAAACGTGTCCTTGGGGGCGCTTGAAGACGTCATGGTGATCTAGATCTGTCAGAAAACAGCTCGAAACAAAAAATAGGAGATATTTGCATGATACGATGGTCAAAACCTTCGGGAGATTATATAATGAATTTTTACCGACCAAAAGAAGTATCATGCAAGAAAACAGAGTCCGGAGGGCACACAAGGTGCCCACGAGGCAGGGGTGCGCCCAGGGGGTAGGGCGCTCCCTGCACCCTCGTGGACGCCTCGTGTCCTTTTCGACTACTTCTTAATTTCCAATTTTGTTAAATATTCCAAAACGGAGAAAAATTGTCATTAGAACTGTTTTGGAGTCGGTTTACTTACCGTACCACATACCTCTTCCTTTTCGGAGGCTGAAATGTTCTGGAAGGTGTCCCTTATATACTCCTCCGAGGTTACGGTTTCAATAACATTAGTTTCCACATTTATAGGATTACCTGAGATATAATGTTTGATTCTTTGACCGTTCACCACCCTCGAATTTGTGCCTTCGAAGTTGTTGATTGTTATGGCACCGGAACGATAGACCTCCTCGATAACGTAAGGACCTTCCCATTTAGAGAGGAGTTCTCCTGCAAAAAATCTTAAACGAGAGTTGTATAACAATACATAATCACCTACATTAAACTCACGTTTTTGTATCCTTTTGTCATGCCATCTTTTAACTTTTTCTTTAAACAGTTTGGGATTCTCATAGGCTTGGGTTCTCCACTCATCAAGTGAGCTAATGTCAAATAGTCTCTTCTCACCGGCAAGTTTGAAGTCATAGTTGAGCTCTTTAATGGCCCAATATGCCTTATGTTCTAGTTCGAAAGGTAAGTGACATGCTTTTCCATAAACCATTTTATATGGAGACATAACCATAGGATTTTTATATGCAGTTTTATAGGCCCATAATGCATCATCAAGTTTCTTGGACCAATTCTTTCTAGATCTATTAACAGTCTTTTGCAAAATCAATTTAAGCTCTATATTGCTCAGTTCTACTTGACCACTAGACTGTGGGTGATATGGGGATGCAATTCTATGATTAACATCATACTTAGCAAGCATTTTAGGAAAGGCATCATGAATAAAATGTGAACCACCATCAGTCATTAAGTATCTAGGGACTCCAAACCTCGGAAAAATAACTTCTTTAAGCATCTTAATAGAGGTGTTATGATCATCACTACTAGTTGGAATAGCTTCTACCCACTTAGTAACGTAATCAGGAACAACTAAAATATGTGTATACCCATTATAGGAAGGAAACGGTCCCGTATAATTAAAGCCCCAAACATCAAAATGGTTCAATAACAAGTGAATAATTCATAGGCATTTCTTGATGTCTACTAATATTACCAATTCTTTGACATTCATCACAAGACAAGACAAACGTATGGGCATCCTTGAAGAGAGTAGGCCAATAAAAACCGGGTTGCAATACCTTATGTGCAGTTCTATCTCCAGCATGGTGTCCTCCGTAAGCCTCGGAGTGACACTTGCGTAAGATCTGTTCATGTTCATGCTCGGGTACACAACGTCTGATAACACCATCTGCTCCTTCTTTATAAAGGTGTGGTCATCCCAGAAGTAATGTCTTAAATCATAGAAAATTTCTTTTGCTGGTATGTGAAACTAGGTGGTATAAATTTAGCAACAATGTAATTGGCATAATCAGCATACCATGGAGAAGTACAAGAAGCATTTATGGCAGCTAATTGTTCATCGGGAAAGCTATCATCTATAGGTAGTGGGTCATCAAGAACATTCTCTAACCTAGACAAGTTGTCTGCAACGGGGTTCTCAGCTCCTTTTCTATCAATAATATGCAAATCAAATTCTTGTAGTAGGAGAACCTATCTAATAAGTCTAGGTTTAGCATCTTTCTTTTCCATAAGGTGTTTAATAGCAGCACGATCAGTGTGAATAGTTACTTTAGAATCAACAATATAAGGTCTGAACTTATCACAAGCAAATACAACTGCTAATTTTTTTCAGTAGTAGCATAATTTCTCTGGGCACTTTCTCGAGTTTTACTAGCATATTGTATAACATTTAATTTCTTATCAACTCTTTGTCCTAGAACAACACCTACAGCATAATCACTAGCATCACACATAACTTCCAAGGGTAAATTCCAATCAGGAGGCTGAACAATAGGTGTAGAAATCAAGGCTTTCTTAAGTATTTCAAATGCTTCTGCACAATCATCATCAAAGACAAAAGGAACATCTTCTTGTAAGAGATTAGTCAAAGGCCTGGAAATTTTTGAGAAGTCTTTAATGAACCTCCTACAAAAACCGGCATGACCAAGGAAACTTCTTATACCTTTAATGTCCTTTGGACACGGCATCTTTTCAATAGCATCAACTTTAGCTTTATCAACTTCAATACCTCTTTCAAAAAATTTATGCCCCAAGACAATGCCTTAATTAACCATAAAGTGGCACTTCTCCCAATTAAAGACAAGATTAGTTTCTTCACATCTCTGCAAAACTCGATCAAGGTTGCTTAAGCAATCATCAAAAGAAGTTCCATATACGGGAAAATCATCCATGAAATCCTCAACAATCTTTTCACAAAAGTCAGAGAATATAGCAGTCATACATCTTTGAAAGGCAGTAGGTGCATTACATAAACCAAAAGGCATACATCTATAAGCAAAGGTACCAAAAGGGCAAGTAAAGGTGGTCTTTTCTTGATCCTATTTTGACACAGGTATTTGAGAGAAACTAGAATAACCGTCTAGAAAGCAAAAATGTGTATGTTTGGATAATCTTTCTAACATTTGATCAATAAAAGGTAAAGGGTAGTGATCCTTTTTGTAGCTTTATTTAATTTGCGGAAGTCAATTACCATTCTATAACCTGTAACAATTCTTTGTGGGATCAATTCATCTTTATCATTAGGAACAACAGTAATACCTCCCTTCTTAGGGACACAATGGACAGGACTTACCCACTGACTATCAGCAACGAGATAAATTATACCTGCCTCTAGAAGCTTTAGTATTTCTTTTCTTACCACTTCTTTCATCTTAGGATTTAACCGTCGTTGGTGATCAACAACCGGTTTAGCGTCTTTCTCTAATTTTATTTTGTGCTGGCATAGAGTGGGACTAATGCCCTTAAGATCATCAAGAGTATATCCAATAGCGGCACGGTGCTTCTTCAGAGTTTTCAATAATTTCTCTTCTTCTTGCTCTGAAAGGCTAGCGCTAATAATAACAGGATATATCTTCTTTTCATCAAGATAAGCATATTTAAGAGTATCAGGCAATGGTTTAAGCTCAAACACGGGATCACCCCTGGGTGGAGGAGGATCCCCTAGAATTTCGACAGGCAAGTTGTGTTTCAAAATAGGCCCCTATTTAAAGAATACTTCATCTATTTCCCTTCTTTCATTCATAAACATATCATTTTCATGGTCTAGCAAATATGGTTCTAAAGGATCATTAGGAGGCACGGCAATAGAAGCAAGACCAATAATTTCATCTTTACTAGGCAATTCTTTATCATGGGGTTGTCTATGAAATTTAGCAAAATTAAAATCATGAGACATATCCCCTAAACCAACAGAAACAATATCCTTTTGCAGTCTATCTTAGCATTAACAGTGTTCAAGAAGGGTGTACCAAATATAATGGGCAAAAGTCATCTTGTGGGGAACCAAGAACAAGGAAATCAGTAGGATATCTAACTTTCCCACACAAGACTTCAACATCTCTAACAATCCCAATCGGTGAAATAGTATCTCTATTGGCAAGCTTAATTGTAACATCAGTACCTTCTATCTCAGCAGGTCCAATATCATGCATAATTTCTTCATATAAAGAATGAGGTATTGTACTCGCACTAGCACCCATATCACATAAGCCATGATAGCAATGATCTCCTATTTTAACAGAAACAATAGGCGTGCCAACAATAGGTCTATGTTTATTTTTAGTATCGGGTCTAGCAATTCTAGCAGCTTCATCACAAAAGTAAATAACATGCCCATCAATATTATCAGATAAGAGGTCTTTAACCATAGCAATACTAGGTTCAACTTTAATTTTCTCAGAGGGTTTGGGTGTTCTAATGTTACTTTTGTTGACCACAGTTGAAGCTTTAGCATGATCCTTTATTCTAACAGGGAAAGGTGGTTTCTCAATATAAGCGGTAGGAACAATAGGATCAACATTATAAGTGATAGTCTTTTCTTCAAATTTACTAGGTTCAACTACTTTTACTTCAATGGGAGGATGATATTTAAGCCACTTCTCCTTAGGGAGATCAACATGAGTAGCAAATGATTCACAGAAAGAAGCTACTATCGCAGAGTCAAGTCCATATTTAGTGCTAATTCACGAAAAGCATCAGTCCATAAAAGATTTAACACAATCAAACTTAGGTGTTATACCTGACACCTTACCTTCATCGAGTTCGCAATCTTCAAAGTTGCGTTTAATTCTTTCCAATAAATCCAATCTGAATTCAATAGTCTTCATCATAAAAGAACCAGTACAAGAAGTATCGAGCATGGAGCGATTATTGAGAGAAAGCCGAGCATAAAAATTTTGAATAATAATTTCTCTTGAGAGCTCATGAATGGGGCATGAATATAACATTGACTTAAGCCTCCCCCAAGCTTGAGTAATGCTTTCTTCTTCGCGAGGCAAAAAATTATATATAT